>NC_141616.1:4508901-4670401 GCF_047967505.1 Dipteris shenzhenensis
TTTATAACATCTCTAGTTTATGTTGATAGCAATTTGAATATAGCATATAGCAATTTGAATGTAGCATATAGCATTTCGAATATAGCACATGGTAAATAGCTCTTTGCATTTTGTACATAGGAGTTTGTGTTTAGAGATATCATTTTGCATATATTTCATAGCAGTTTGAATTTGGGATATATAGCACTTTTAATTTAGCACTTTGTATACAATTGGTAGCAATTTGAATTTGGGATATAGCACTTTTCATTTAGCACATATTACTTTCAACTTGCACTTAGCATAAAGCAATTTCAATTTAGCACATAGCAATTTGATATTTGCACATAGCACTTTGCATTTTGCACATAGTACTTTGCATTTAGTGGATAACCACATGTATAGTGTGGGGGAGAGTTGGCACACTTCCTCTCCAAAAATTATAAGACCAAGGAACGTGCCCTTCCTTGGGTTCATATCATTTTGCATTTAGCACATGGTATTTGACATAGAGGACTTTTCATTTAGCACATAGTACTTTAAACTTGCAATTAGCACAAAGTAGTTTGAATTTGGTACTTCGAAATTTGAATTTTGCACATAGCACTTTGCATCTTGCACATGGTACTTTGCATTTAGTACATAACCACACGTATAGTGTGGGGGGAGAGTTGGCACACTTCCTCTCCAAAAATTATACGATCAAGGAACGTGCCCTTCCTTGGGTTCATATCATTTTGCATTTTGCACATAGTATTTTGGCATATAAGACTTTTCATTTAGCACAAAGTACTTTAAACTTGCAATTAGCACAAAGCAGTTTCAATTTGGCACTTAGCAGTATGAATTTTGCACATAGTACTTTGTATTTTGCATATGGTACTTTGCATTTAGCACATAACCACACGTATAGTGTGGGGGGAGAGTTGGCACACTTCCTCTCCAAAAATTATAAGACCAAGGAACGTGCCCTTCCTTGGGTTCATATCATTTTGCATTTTGCACATAGTATTTTGCATATAGCAAGTACCAATTTGAGTTTGGGCTATAGAACTTTGCATTTAGTACATAGCACTTTTCATTTAGGTCATAATGTTAAAATATATTTTATTATTAAAGACAAAAAATAGGACCTGTATAATGAATAAAGAGATTTTCACTTGTTCAAGAAATTTTTTGATTAATTACCATGAGGAATTTTCGTTATTTGAATGCTAATATAAGAAGTTGCTTTTTTTTTTACTAACTGATGTTTTCATGTTTGTGAAATTAGTTAAATGCTATCGTAGAAGTACCTATTGTATTTTTATTATCCCAGATCATAATCCAATGCACAGCTTGCAAATTACAAATTGAATAGAGTTGCAAAATAAAATTCAAGATATTTTGCAGAGATAAGAATTTAAAATTTGAGATTTTTTCTTTAAATTTTAGAAATGAGATATGCTAAAGTTAAAGAATTTAACAAAGATTGGAATTCAAAAAATGTAACCTTGACTTTGCATTCTAGAAATGAGATAATTAATTATTGTATTATATAATTAATTAGTACTTTGGATTTTAAAAATAACCACATGTTTTGCTTTTAAAAAAATAAATTTAGCAAATTGCAAAATAAAAATAGCAAATTTCCAATTCAAATCCTTTATAAGATTCCTTAAGATAAAAAACTATACTGACATCTTATCATCATTTCTATGTAAAAGTTAAGAAGACCTTTAGTTTTGTCATCACTAATTTCTCATCTAGTCTTGCTTGCACATGCCTCCAAAACTATAGTAATAGTCACTTTATCTAGATTTCCCCCTTCAATTTGCATCTAAAAATACATGGCGACAGCCTCTCAGCCCTTCTCATGGAAGGCATAAATTGAAATCATAGCAATGTAGGATACCACATCCGGTTTGTTCATTCTCTCAAAAGTCCTCTGCACATCCTCAGGGACTCCACATTTTCCATACATATGGATCAAAGCATTTCCCACCACAATATTTGGTGTCAAATTTGCTCTTTAGAATGCATTCATGGACCCACCTTCCTTCAGCTCAAGTTGCTCGGCTACTACATGCATTGATAATGCAAATAAAAGTAACTATGCATGGCATTACTCCATTTTGCTAAATCTCATCCACAAATTCAAGAGCCTGCTTGAATTTGCCATTTTGAGCATGAGTATGCATGAGTTGTGTCCAACAGAATACTCTACCCAAATCTGTACTCTTGGAGTATTCTGATCGCTACGTATGCCCCGAATGGGTGTGGCAAAGATGCTTTACAAATTGAAATGCAAACACAAGTCAAGCCAAACAAGGTAGCTTTCACTTGTGTATTAGATGCGTGTGCTAGTGTAGCAACCTAAGAGAAAGGTTGAGAGATCCATGCTCTTATTGTTGGCAACACATGGGAGTTTGATGTGGTGGTGGGGACAACCCTCGACAATATGTATGGTAAGTGCAGCAGTTTGGATGAGATTCAAGGGCCATGTTTGCATAGATGCCACTTTGGAATGCGGTCTCCTGGAATGCCATGATTGCAGTGTGTGCCCAAAATGGGTATGGTAAGGAGGCTCTGCAACTGTTTGATGCAATGCAAGCCAAAGGCATTAACCCAAACAAGGTCACATTCCTCTGCGTTTTGAATGCATGTGCTACAGTGGAAGTCTTAGAAGTGGATCAATAGATCTATGCTATTATTGTTGGCAATAGATGGGAGTCGGATGTAGTTTTGGGAACATCCCTCATTTATATGTATAGGAAGTGTGGGAGCCTACACGATTCAAGGGTTGTGTTTGCAAAGATTGCACTACGGGATACGATCTTGTGGAATGCCATGATAACAGCTAGTCTCCAGGAAGAGCACAGCGAGGAGGCTTTACAACTATTTGGTCAAATGCAGGCTGAAAGCACTGACCATAACAAGGTCACTTTCATTTGCATTTTAGATGTGTGTGCCAGTGAAACAGCCTTGGAAGAAGGCCAGCACCTGCATGCTAGAATTGTTGGCTGTAAATGGGAGTCTGATGTTGTTGTAGGGACAACCCTCATCAATATGTATGGTAAATGTGGGAGTCTAGATGATTCAAGGGCTGTGTTTGCAGAGATGCCTGTGCAGAATGTGGTCTCATGGAATACCATAATTTCAGCATCTGCTTAGAACGGGTTCAACAAGGAAGCCCTACAAGTGTTCGACCAAATGCAAGCTGACGGTGTGAAGCCAGACGAGGTAACCTTTGTTTGTGTTCTAAGTGCATGCAGTCATATAGGTTTGGTTGCTAATGCAACACAATATTGTCTCTGTATGAACAGGGACCATGGCATAAACCCCTCAGCAGAGTGGGTGCATGATTGATCTTCTTGGCCGACGAGGACTGCTGAAAGACGTAGAGGACTTGATCATTTAAAGATGTAGAGCATGATTGATCTTCTTCTTGACCGACGAGGACTGCTGAAAGATGTAGAGCATGCCATTTAAAGATGCTAGGTAATTACTGGAGTAGATCCATGCATTGCTTCAGGAGCTCAACAAACCTGAGGAACACTTGTCTAAGTTGCCAAGATGTAGAGGCCTTGAAGATGATGCAGATGGAGCATCCAGGCAAGATGACCCCTGCTTAGCAAGCTTCACCACCCGTAAATCTCCAAAAGTGGCCCTTATACCATGTTCGAAAACAGAATTACCATGCAGCGGAGGCTTTCTCACACTAGGAGAACACAAAAGTAGTCGAGGCACTCACACAGTGGTGTTAAATTCAATCAAACTTCTTCCGTCATGTGTATTTAAACAATAGATAGATGTGCAAGCATGTAACTAGACAATGCCAACTAGAGACATGTAGGACCAGCAATATATTTCCATCCAATGAATATAGACACAATACAAAAGATGAGCCCGATGTACCACCAGGATGTGGGCCTCTATACTCTCAAAAACTTGCTGTCCTCCTCCTCCTAAATCCCTTTGCCTGCATGCTCTCGTAGAGCATCAGTAGGTCTCGTGGTTTGCCCTCAATCACACTTCCAAACATCTCGCCATGGATAGCCTACTGTGAGGCAGTGCCTGCTGTAACCTTCATCACCTTCCTTTGAACTCTTCATGTGCTGCTCAAGCAACTCCAATCTGCTTGTGATTTTGTGCATTTCCCTTGCTGCAAAATCTATTCAGGTCCAAGCTCCACCTTGTGTGCTTCTCTTGCTGCAATATGCTTAGTCCAAGGCACAAGATGGGTGCTCTTCCTACTGCAAAATAGGTCAAGTTTGAGCCCCTTAGTGAATGAGTAATGAGCCCATTTGGGGCCAAGTGGCCCCTCCTACTGATCCACCTAGTAGGTGGGCTCGCTTCCATTAGTCTTTGAACTATTCTCCCTAGTGTGTTGTCCGGATTGTGGGGAAACGTTTGGTTTTCCAATGCAAGGTTCTGAATACCTCCATCAAGATGTGGACCCCTGTACTCTCAAAAACTTGTTTTCCTCCTACCTTCGTGGCACTCCTAAATCCCTCAGCGTGCATGCTCCCGTAAAGTGTTAGTAGGCGTCATGGTGCCGCCTGCAATCTCACCTCCAGACTGCTCATTGTGGACAGCCAACTGTAAGGTAGTGCTTGCTGTAACCTTGATCACCTTGTTGCCCTGAATGATGGCCAAGGTTGCCTCCCTTTGAACTCTTCGTGTGCTGTCCAGTTTTACAAATTTAGGCATGCAAGCACCTATCATAAGCAAGATTTTTGTTATTTCTAAACTTACAAAAGATGAGTATAAGGTTATCAACCAAGGAGCCAAAAATGGCCATTTATATACGGCTAGGGAGGTCAAGGTTCATGCCAATCTAAACCTTAATACAACCAATAGAAGTAGGGCCAACCCGGTCAATTTGATCGGACCTACGTGTTGTACCAATTGTCCAATAATGGTGAATTGGTTTGCTGTTTCCTAGGCCAATAAAAGTCCAAGCTAGGGTCTTTATGCAGCCCTCAACCTATACCAAAATCTACTGTTAATGTACATGCATGCTGCTCTAGTCTGCTCCTCAAATGCCATTCTAGTGGATTTGTAGGTAGTGAGTTATGCCCCCTTGAGGGGCTTTTTTTATAGGTCCGAATGCCTTGACCCATCCATATGGACCGACTTAGTAGTATGGGAAATAGGCTACTGATCCAAGTAGGCTCACTGAGCCTCCTAGTTTTATCTTCTTTGGGCTTTGCAAGCCTTGACTGGCCATGTGGCAGACTGCCATAGGCCTTGGCTCTCTTGCCATAACTTTGACATCTTCTAGCAATCCTTGTCCTTTTCCATTGCCTACCAACCCAGGCCCCATCTACCCCTGTTCTAGCACTTGTGCAACCTTGAATCTATTGCTCTATTTCCATATAGCCATCCATACTATAGGCGCCTCCTCAATGTCTATATCTATATCTACCAATGGGGGCTATTTATAGGGTAGCAGGCCCTCCAAAACTAGACAACTTTAGCTTACCAGTCTGGATGCATCATTACTTTACATGTCAGGTCATATGAAGATGTATTTGGACTTGGTAGGGTAGGGTCAGATGTACATAATATATTATGTGAGTTCACTAGTAGGCGAGAGAAGAAATATGCATCGGTGGAACTAGTACCACCCTTTCCAAGACTAGTTGAAAGGGCAAGCACCAACCAAGCCAAACTCGTCCCTAAAACATGACCAACGAAGGTAAAACTGAGGCGACCAGGTCCAAAACAGTCAATCAACAACAAAACCAGCTTCCAAAAGAAATTTTAATGCATTTACTGAGGGTGGCCAGTTCTTAATAGGAGCAACAACTCATACCAATAAAAAAACTAAACTGAATCAGTGATCTTTACTTCAAATGTAACTGACCAAAAGGGTTGTACAGGTCATGGCTCGCAAAACCAGCAAAAATGTTTGGAAACTAGCTCCAAAATCATCCCAGAATGAGACGACCAGATACTCTAGGAATTGTACAAAAGCCTAGGTTGTACGAGGCTCTAGCTTTGCCTTAACTCAAAGCAATTCACAACAACCAACAATAGATGGAACCTGAAAATTTCTTGCAAGAGCTGGTTGTCCATCAAATTGTTCGAACTTTGGAACTCTAGGGAAACAAAAGAAGATACTATAGTTTTGAGCAAGAATATACCTTCGTAAGGTCTAGAACACGTTCTTCAATGAGCACCCGTACATTAAGATACTTGATTTCCGTTCAAATTATCAATCCTTATTAATATGATTTGCTATGTTTAAGAAGATCAGACAGAAGTCAATCATGACAATGCATAACGTAGACTGCAGCACTTGTTGGCTAGAATATCACATGTGGGATCCCAAACTTGTTCGCTACATCTTGTCCCCACAATAGCACATAGTCTTCTATAGTGAAAGAAATAGGAAGATCTTCTTTATTTGTCTGCTCAATGACAAGTTCTATTCTAGCCTTCATACTATTAGTCGAAGTGAGATGTCCGTAAGGCACATCTGCGCATGGGAAGAAGACATTTTCAATGCCCACCTTATGGATATGGGCTCCAAGGTGCTGAGTCAAATCGATTCTCATGTGGGACTGAGAAGATGCGCATAGATGCTTAGGTTCATCAATTCCCAAATCTCTGTATCACCTCTGTTAGTGTTTGCACCACTGGATATTCCCATGTTTTGTTGTGCAACGTGAATTGCAATGGACGATGATTGGAATCGATGTACTCTACCACACTCAGAATTCTTGCCTTTTAGTGATGGGACTTGTCTATGATGTCTATGGAACCGAATCCAATACGTGTGGAGGATAGACAAGAGGAACTCTTCTAAGTGTAGTCATCAGTAGTGCTGCCCTCATCCACCACAATGAACTCCATGACTGTGAAAGTCCTGGTCGGGTTGAGAGATATGTCTCCACTGGGAAAGGGTGCTGGACCCTTTTTGTTAAGCACCATGCTGCTACCATTTTCTAGTCCCAAGAAATCGATGACTAGGTCTACTCTTTCTACAGGTCCCATGGTTATGGTGGTGAGGTTCCAAACCTTGTGCAAAAACCCTCTGTCTGTGCCAATGTAGTAGAATCGGAGAGCCCAATTGCTCAACGTGAGGATCAAGAATGAGAACTACAACCATTGAGCACATGCATTCCTTCCTACAGAGCCGATGTATATCTGCTTATAACCGCGATTGATTTGCATTGGCTTCTTCAATATATAGGAATGATGCCAAACCTATAGCACCAATGGAAATTAGCATCGCAAATTCTTAAGGAGACACTCATTTAAAAATATATGAGCATTGAAGCCTGCAAAACTTTGCCTTGCTTTCTGTTCCACACCTATCTTTTCCCTTCAGCTTGTTGACGATCTACATTTAGCATACATTACTGCGACGATTGAATTCGTTGTATGCATTTGAATTCAATAAAATTTTCACAATTCGTTGTACGCATTTGAATTCAATAACAAAAAATAAAGTGAAGGCAGAATGAACGGCAACCAATAAGGATTAGATTCCACATTAGGACAACATTCCATTGCAAATTAAAAAGAAAGCAGAGCTAGGAACAAAGACTTATAGGCATATAGCCATCAAACTATGTAGCGGGCACAACTTTAGCGATCCTTGCTGATAACTCTTTAGCATGTGGAACGGTTGGACTTGGCGTACTTGGTTCCGAAAGGCTTTGGGGGGGGGAGGGGAGCCATGGCTAGCATAGCTAGGAGGGGGAGGCAAGACATCGGTCATCAAGGATGAGAAACCAATGCAATTGATGGAGCAAATGGGAACAAAGATGTTGGCAAGAAATAGAGACAGAGCCAAAGCTACAAGGAATAAGAAGAAATGGAGGAAAGCTGTAGATTAGGCTGAACACGAGTGGATATCGTGATTGCTTGGAGGTTCCTGGATATGTCAATGGCCAAAATCTTACCATAGAGAAGCTTGTGAGTGAAGAAGGTGACAATTGTATTGGCGCCTATTCCTGTTCTGCCCATTAGAGAGAAGGAGGAGGATATGGTGGAGGGAAGGTTCAAAGATTCAGAACATGTTGGGAATAGAGAAAGCAGTTGCCACATTCAATAACCCTTGGATTAGTGTAAATCCAAGGTTATTACCTAGACACGTGGCTCAACCTCAAGCTAGAATTCATTTTCATTCCACAATGCTACCTGCCTAATGAAGCATACCTGAACCAATCACCTTAAAATAAAAAGAAATGTCTTAAAAAATACATATTTTTTAAGTATGCTTTGGTAGAGGCTCGACAGCTTGGGATGTTGGACAACCGACCAACGTGGTTTCGAAGTATGGGAACCCAGGTACAATCTGCCTTGCTCGAACTATGCTGGTTTAGTGGAGGTACATCATGGGTCTGTCCCCCTTGGGAGGGCAAGGTGGACCGGTCACAAACTATCTCAGATCACATGCCATGCTAGGTTTCATTTGTGGTAGGCAGCAGACCACTCCAGAAAGGTAGACAAGTTTTTAAGCTCAACAATGCTCTCCTCAACGAGGCTAGCTACAAGGTGCTAGAGGAGGCTTGGAGGCAGGGAACTAATGGAGTGCCGGATCCAGTGGATGCATTTGATAGGGCCATAGAGGCTGTAACCAGAGTGGTGGCAAGGAGGCTTGGCAAGTTGGAGGCAAGCCGGTTGAGAGATGCAGAAATGCGGGCAAGAGACAGATTGAAGTGCTTATGCATAAAGGAGGCCTCACAGAGTAGGACATATTAGAACTACAGCAATGTGAGGCTGCTCTTAGACGACAAGAACTAAAAAGAGCTGAAGGAGCTAGGATTCAATCCAGATGGTTGACATTGGGGGATGCCCCTTCATCCTTTTTCTTCAAGTCACTCAAAGCTGACAGGGCCAAGGACAATATCTGTAGGATTTGGGATTGAGAGGAGCAATGGATCACGGATCCAGAAAACATCAGCCAAAACATATCATCTCCTCCTTAGAGGCAATCTTGGGAGCCCCTGAAGTTAGTAAAGAGAACAAGTTGGAGGCAAGGCAGCTACTGCTAGACTATGTATACAAAAAGCTATCTGAAGAGGAGTCGCAGGCCCTTGGTCAACCCTTTACCATTGAAGAGGTGGATTAGGTGTTACTTCACATGAAAAAGAAGACGAGTTCTCCACCATGTACTCTACCCTGAACCTTGGATCCTTCTTCTAACCTTGGAGCCTCTTCTAAACTCTAGAACCTCCTAAAACTCTGGAACCTCTCTCTAAACCTTGGAACCTCCTTCTAAACCTTGGACCTCCTTCTAAACCCTGAACTTCCCTCTAACCCTTAAAATCCTCTTAAACCCCTCAACCCCCAATGAAGGTGAAAGCATTCATTACCTCAACCATGATGATACACATTCCTTTTACACATGCATGCACTAATTGCTTACCACACTTAAGCCTACATCTCTCACTGGAATACGACTCGAGGTCCTAAGCTACACGTATACTACAAACGACAACCCTGATATATCTATAGGTGACAAAAAGCCTCGGAACCCTGCATACTGTGAATACCGTGCTCTTCCTACGGAAGCCATGGGAAAGAGCCAACAAGAATTGAGTAGGGAGAATCCACCAGGCCCAAAGTGACCGAATGTGGTGAAGAGGAAAGAGCACACGAGACTCAACTGAGAATATTGGAAAAGACTCAGGGAGTTAGTTGCGATCCCCAAGAGTCATGAAGGAACTGCAACAAGTACCTGTGAGAAGCGATGGACGTCCCACAGGTTTGTGCGCCACCATTGTGTATGTGAGAAAGCTACAAGTGAGACTCCTTACTTCTCTCCCACTCTCTTCACATGGTATTAGAACTTGGTTCGTGGTAAGGAGCTCAAGAAAGCAAACCAAGTTCGAGGTGTCTTGGTAAGAGGATCAGTGTTGCTTTCCTTTTTCAAGTTTGGGAGCAAATCTCTGTAGGTAGCATAGCCGAAAAGTGCAAGAGTACACTGTCTTAGATTGGGACACCCTTCACGGTGTGACGAGAGGGTAGTATATGCTGCAGGTAAGGTCAAAGCCTAGGATGACATTATTTTTTTGATTCAAGGCCATTTCGGGGCCCGTTTTGGTGGCGAAAGTTTTCCACAGGCACTCAGAAAAGTGCCCTGTTTTTGCTGTGCGACCATTGTTCCGCAGGTTGGTGAAAAGTTGCCACAGAAACTGCATCGTATGCCTGTGTGTAGAGATATTGGGAGTGACAAAATCATTCTTATTGCATGTTGATGCAAAGTCGTCACTAGGAAGCGACTGTGTGGTCAAATACCACTTTCGTCCGTTTTGCAGATTTGCCCTTGTGAGGCAGAAGAAGTGTTTTTTGGAGTGACATAATATTTTGCGGTGTTCTGTAATGGCGTCTAATGCTCTTTCATAGATTGTCACTGAAAAGCTCGACAAGAACAACTTCCAAGCATGGAAGTTTAGAATGACGAATTTCCTCAAGGGAAAAGGCTATTGGGAGTTCATTATTAGAGCTAAACAAGAACCAGTTATTCCTTATGTTCCCAATCAACAGGAGTTGCAGGCATTTAAAGGCTGGCATGAGAGAGCCAGAAAAGTTATGTACTGGCTATCTATCAGTATTTCAGATTCTATGATTGTGCATATTCAGGATACAAGGATGCCGAAGGAGGCGTGGGATACTTGAACAAAAATGTATAGCACAAATATGCAGGCCAAGAAAATGCAGCTCAAGCAAGAGTTGCATAATGTGCAGAGGGAAAATATGAGCATCAATGACTACCACATGAAGGCGAAGAAGATTGCAGATGCACTTGCTTCCATTGGGTCACCAGTGGAAGATGATTTAGTTTCTGTGACCTTGAATGGTCTAGGAATGGATTATGCACAATTCCGGACATCCATTGCAACCATGAAAAATTTCCTGATTTTGAGGAGTTGATTGCTCTTCTAGTTTCTGAACAGTAGGGAAATGGTGGTGCATCTTCTTCAGGAGGAAATTCAAAAGAAGCTGTCTTCTTCTACTCAAATGCTGGAAGAGGTAGAGACAAAGGTAGAGCAGGCTGATCTGGAGGTCATGGTAGAAATCAGAATATGCAGCAAATTCAAGAAAACCAATCCTATGGAGGAGGATGTGGCAACCTTAGAGGCAGGGGGAGCCAAAGAGGTCATGGTGGATGGCAGAGAGACCAAAATGCAAACAGCAATGTTGAATGCTACTAATATGGTAAAATGGGTCATATGGCTAAAGACTGCTATAAAAAGCAGAATGACATTATGAATGGAAAATTGTAGCAAGGCAATTATGCATCCACTAGTAGATAGGGTGGACAGAAATGAGCATTTGTTTATGGTGTAGCACATGACTAATTCTGTGAAAAGTGCAGAAGAAAGCAATGATGTGTGGTATGTTGACTCAGGTGCATCAAACCACATGACAGGTCATGCGGAATGGATGCAGGATGCAAGGAAAATGGAAAGACCAGGATTTGTGAAGATTGGTGATGATACTGCACATCCTATTGTGTAGATTGGTAAAGTTCCTTTGCCTATGTAGGATGGGAAAAAGAAATACATGTCTGATGTATTTCATGTCTCGAATATCACCAAGAACCTGGTTTTTGTTGGTCAAATGGTTGAGCAGGGCTTGCAAGTCAGATTTAATCCTCATGGATGCTTTGTTGAGGATATGAAAAATAAAGGTCATTTGATAGCAAAAGGGAAGCAGAAGGGCAGGATGTTTACGTTGGATGTGGACATGCCTGAATTGAGTGTAGCAATGTTTGCGCATGGGACTGGTGTAGTTGCAAATATTGATATCTGGCATAAATGCATTGGTCATGTTAATGTACAACGACTTAAATTAATGCAGGCCCAAAATATTGTTGCAAGATTGCCTAAGTTCAAGGTTGCAGAAATGCATAAGGTATGTGAAGCCTGTCAACTTGGAAAACAGGCAAGGAAACCATTTCCTAGACATGTTCAAGAGAGTAAGAGGCCATTGGAATTAATCCACTCTGATGTGTGGACTACTAAAGCTGCATGTATTGGAGGCTGTCATTATTTTGTGACTTTTATTGATGACTACAGCAGAAAAGTTTGGGTGTATTTTATGAAAAAGAAAAGTGAAGTGTTTGGGCATTTCAAAGCTTTTAAAGCTATGGTTGAAAAAGAAATAGGCCTGCAAATAAAATGCCTAAGGTCAGATGGAGGGGGAGAGTACCTCTCAAATGGGTTTGCAAGGTTCCTGCAGGAGCATGGCATAAAGCAGTAATATTCATGCAATCATTCCCCACAACAAAATGGACTTGTAGAAAGCATGCTCAATGAAAAAGACTGCCAGATTATTATTGGGCTGAAGCAGTTGCTACAGCAGTCTACATAATGAACAGGGCTCCCATTGCAGCAATACATGGCATGATGCCAGAGGAGAGGTATATTGGTAGGAAACCATGTATTTCTCATTTGAAAGTTTTTGGTTGCATTGCCTATGTTCATGTGCCAAATGAGTTGAGATCCAAGTTGGATCCAAAAGCTGAGAAGTGTATCTTTATTGGTTATTCTCTATAGCAGAAAGGGTATAGATGCTATAACCCTTCTACTTGTAAGTTTACAGTGAGCAGATATGTTGTTTTTGATGAGATGACCAGCTCGTATAAACCAGTAAATGTGATTGATGATGTAGATGCACAAAATGGTAATGCTGCACAGAATTCACAGCAGCAATCACAAAATATTAGTGGACTTGTAGTGTTCTCTAGCAGTGGTTCACATACTTTACCATGGACAGGTAGACTGAGATCAAGAGAATCTCCTCGAAGCAATGCAGATAGTGGTATGCAAGTATCACAAAAAGGAAAAGAGAAAGTAGATCAGCCCATGGTTGATGTGAATGCAGGTCACTCTTATCTGGATGGTGAATCCAGTGGCTCAGAACAGAGCTTTGATGATGAGTTGCGTATTCCTTCTGTTGTTACACCTGGAGTAAGGAAGACAAGGGATGTTTTGAGAGCACCTGGTAGTGAGCCTATTTTGCGTCGGTCTACCACAGTTAAGTATCGTATGGATAGGCTGAAATATGATGGATTTACAGCCATTCACTATGCCTATATGGTCAAAGTGATACAAGAACCAAAACCCACTTCTTTTGAGCAAGCATGGGAAAAGAAAAATGGGAGAGAGCCATGATTGAAGAAATGGATGCCTTGGAAGAAATGCTACATGGGAATTGGTGCCTTTGCCTAAAGACAAGAATGCAATTGGCTGCAAGTGGGTTTATAAGGTGAAGCACAATGCAGATGGTTCTGTGAGCAGATACAAGGCAAGATTAGTTGTCAAGGGGTATGCACAGACATATGGCACTGATTATGAAGAAGCATTCAGTCTAGTTGCAAGGATGGCAACCGTAAGAGCAGTGATTGCTATGGCTACATCAAAGGGATGGTCTTTACATCAGATGGATGTAAAGAATGCTTTCTTGCATGGTGACTTGCAAGAAGAGGTCTATATGGAGTAGCCACCAGGTTATGTGCATGTTGTTCATCCTGAGTTTGTTTGCAGGTTGAAGAAAGCCTTGTATGGCTTGAAGCAAGCACCAAGAGCATGGTCTAACAAGATAGGACAGTATCTTGTCACTACTGGCTTTCAGATTTCCAAGGCAGTTTTCTCACTTTATGTGAGAAAAACAAAGAAAGGTATTATGCTGCTTGTCATTTATGTTGATGATTTGATCATCACAAGTGATAGTGATGAAGATATCCTTCATGTGAAAATGCTATTGAAGCAAAAGTTTGAGATGAAGGATTTGGGAGAGCTGAGTTATTTCTTCAGCATTGAGGTGATTAGATCCACAAGGGGGATATGGCTCTTGCAAAGGCAATATGGATTGGACATGCTGTCCAAATATGGGATGACAGGCTGTAAGCCTATTTCTATTCCTTTGGAGCAGATATGCAACTCATTTGCAAAAACTCACCCACGTATTCTGGGGGTGTCCGTGGGTTTGTAATGTTCGGAGCATTATCCGACAGCATTGTGCCAAGATGTTGGTGTTTGACTTCATTTCCAAAGGTGCTGCTATATTTGGTGCTACCAAGACAGAAAAATTGACATTATGGGATATCATTAGATATGCAATCCTACACAAGATCTGGGTTGCCCACTATGAGGCTTCTGTTAATAGACCTACTGTTTTTTCCCTATCTTGTAAATAGGCAGCCATGGATGTAGTGTTACAGGTTAGATGGCTTATAGTTAGTTGGCTTGATGAGGCGGCTCAAAATAGTCTCCTGAGTCTCTTGTATGACATGTCTTTTGCTAGCTTTTGAGGAATAAATGAGTAGACCACTTACAATAATTTAAAAAAACTATAATTTTCATTTTTTATCACACATCTTCACTAAGGCCTTCTCATGGGCAGGCCAATAATACCAGTCAGTAGAGTGGAAGTAGCATAAAGAGACCAATATCTCTGAGGGAAATCTGGGCGTATCACTGGATAAAGGAAGGGAGATCAAGTTTCACACTAAGCCACATGAGTCCACCCAAAGTGCATTGAATGCATTTGGGCCATTGGTAGGATGTGGGCAATCTTGCCTATCCCATGATCCGTGGGTAGTGCTCATGGTGTGCTAGTTTGTAAACAACCTAAGTAATGCTCTTCCTAGGAAGGGCAAGCAATCTTGCCTATCCATGATCCATGGGTAGTGCCCATGGTGTGCTAGTTTGTAAACACCCTAAGTAATGTGCTTCCTAAGAATGGTAGAAGCAGTAAAGAGCCTACTAGCAACTCCAAGAACCAACTCGCTAGCTATTAATGGTAGGTTTAGAGATAAACAGACGTGTGCATGTGTGCATGTGTATTGAGCGAGTTGATTGCATCATCGTAGTTTGACTTTGCATACATGCATGTGTAGAAAGCATGCTTGCATGCATGCGTGTCTGCATGTTTGGAGTCCATGTGGTTGGATATCTAAGGGCTTTAAAAATGGAGGCAATGAAGATGGGAGCTCTTGAGGTAGGAGTGTAAGTTTGTGTGTGCGTGTGTGTATGTATGTGTGTGTAGACTATTCAATCGGATACTTAAGGGCTTTGGAAAATGGAGGTAGTGAAGATGGGAGTTGTGGAGGTAGGAGTGTAGGACTTGCAAAGAGCTTAAATGAGAAAAGTGAGCCCAAAGCTTTTGGAAGTCTTATGTAATGGGATGTTTAGTGTTTCCCTCCACTTCTGCACATTGATTGCTAGATCATTGTTGTTGACACTCGCCCTTTTGCTTCATTAGATCCTCCCTTCACATGGAATCATGGCCATTTAATGTTGCACATTTTAGGGATCCGTGGATTGATTTTTTATTCTACATAAGTGCATCAAGGTTGCAATGTTAATCTTGACTTGACATGGAAAGAGGATTTCACACTCGTCCACATTTGTCTACAGTGCTACTTGCAACAAGACAGACAAGATTTGTTTAATAATAAATGTTGCATATGATTTACACCGAAAAGGGTTGGGCCAATTGAAAGTCCTTAAACTTGAGGTGGAGGGGTCTAGGTTTGAATCCTAGACACAAAATTTGATTGCCTTCTTTCTCTCGCAAATGCGCACTTGGGTGTTGCATCTAGGCTATCCGAATTTTTTTAAATGCTTGGGCATTGCTAGGATGCCAATGCACTTTTTTGAAAATAGTGGGTGGACAAGTGTGAAGAGCTTCTGAAGATGGTGCCAATTTCAATTGGTTGTCACACCGTTCATTGATTTTGGACTAGTGTGAAACCTTGCTAATGGTTCATTGTTGGGATTTGGCACCCTCCTGGTGGCTCTTTGTGGGTATTATGGTGAATTCTATCCCAAAAAATTGTGCTTGTAGCCAAAACAATTCAATCTTCATCATATTGATTCATTTTGGTAATTCATCTCCTTCTGGGTCTCCAAGGTAACAGTCCCATTGTCCAAGCACTTCTTGATTTGGTATGTTTCAACCCACACCCAATGTAGGTTTTGCTTCATTGCTCCTAACAGGGCATTATAAACAATACAATACGAGCATCCCTTCTTTGAATGCTCTCTATTTTATGTGGTGGTCATGCCATGCCTTTCTCCTCCATTGAATTATGCTTTTAGGCTTCCCTCAGTTGCAATTTTTCTATCCTGGATAATTCATCTAATCATTTCTATTGGGCTTCTTCTTGGCCATAGTAGTGAGTAACCACCCTTAGGCTTGGCACAAGGGAACCACATCTTACTGGTCTTATACATCCCTTCATCACCATCGCAGAGGAGATACATGGAAGCACTTCTATCATGATGGGTTGATTACTGAGGAGCAGTATATCCGGGCTACCCTTAGGCTTGGCACAAGAAATTCCATTGGTAGGATTACTTCTATTTGTTCTTGGGTAGTACATTGTCAACTTCTTGTTCTGGATCAAGATTTCCTTCTTCATGATCCCAATCATTTAATTATGAATTGCATTCCTTGGTTCGATATGATTTCAATGGGACATCCAAATCTATAGATGATATCTCATATAATAACCTTATCATGCTTCGAGTTCTGTTGTCTCGTAGAAGTACATGCCAATAGTGTGGCCACTTGTATAAAATGAGGGGTACATGGAACTCCATTGATGCATGTCTCTGTGCAAAAGCCCAATCGTCATGGACAAAGCACATCAAGGTCTAGCAGGTGGTCTTCCATTGAAGTAATAGTTAGAAAAACCCTAATTGTTGGACTATGGTGGAGTACCATCTACATAGATGTTGCAAAATATTACAAGCAATTTGACGCACATCAATGGGTAGAGAGGCCAACTTTCCACGATCAGATGCCATTAATTGACCTATAGTGGGGATTGGACTTTATCAATCCATTCAAATCCAAGAAGAACAAATTCATTGTGGTGGTGACCAATTATGTCACCAAATGGGTTGAAGCACAATCTTTCACTATTTGTCGGTGCATGCCTCTTTGGGAAATGTTGCTATGGAGAGATGTTGCATGCTTTCTTCATACATCAACACATCGACTAGTTTGGAATTGGGAAGAATATTATCTATCCCTTAGGTGGGTTTCTCATCTTGGTGCAAGACAAGTACTTGGTGCCACAATGAGACAAATCAGGTCAATAGCATCCATCTAATCAATTGTGGCTTCATGATTGGTTTGTTGATCAAATAGAGCAAAGCCTAGTGATCTACATAGAGAACATATGGGTTTCCCAAAAGATAGTGCCAAAATGTTTGAACAATATACACCATCTTGAGGGATTTCCTTTTGGTTGTTGAATGGTTCATGTTTGATTTTGAGAACATTCAACTCATGTAGTATATGGGGAAACATTAGGATAAGACAGAGCTCATTTTGGGGCCTTTTAGGTTAGACAAAAAATAGAGATCCTCCAATGAGAGAGAGGCCAACATTACGTTGGAAATGCTTTTCTTATTTCAAAGATCAATGATGCATTGTCACTTTGAGTGATCTTAAAGATGAGTGAATGTCAACTTCTTTCTGCATTGGTAATAGAGAAGACATCTTTGTTTCCAATCAATCATGAACAATGGTTCTACATCTAACATTCTAGTAATAAATGTGTTCAGAGTTCACGCTCAACATCATGTGATCATGTGTGCATAGCACCATCACGTGATCATATGTGCATAGCACTAACCTTATAGAGTGCTATAAAGGAAAGGGTTAGATCCCCCAACCCTAACCCTAAAAGGGTTTGTATATATTCTATTTTTTCAACTAAATCTAGTGTACAGTTAGTCATTTGTGGTGTGCTCTCTAGCTGTGCCCTCTCTCCTCAGTTCCACTCTTCTCCTCTCCCCTCTTCATATTTTGTCATGGTATCAGAGCTCCCTTGCCTTTTGCTGAGGCATTGCGATTCTTGAGAGTGTGAGAGAGATTGTGAGATTGAGAGTTCTCTTGAGTGTTCTTCGTAAGAGTCCACTTCCGGTGAGAGATCTTCATCCATCCATTTGAGAGGAAATTTCCATCATTCCTTAAGAGATTTCCGTTCATTTCATGAGATTTCCTTGTGAGGATTTCAATTCATTTTGTGAGACATTCTTATTTTGAGAGAGAGAGATTTCTGTTATGAGATAGATATATTCATTCCGGTGTTTCTTCTTGAGTGTTTGTAAGAGATTTTATTCTCTGTCACTCACCACAGCGAGCTTTACCTAAGGCTCTCTAGCAGACTATTAAAGCAGCAAGCTTCTCATTCAATAGCCTCTCCTTAGCCAGACGCTCTCCAATGAAGGCCAAAGCCTCTTCTACAACCAAAAGCTCAACAAACCATTCAGCAGATGGCTTGGCCAGCCCGTCTAAATCCTCTTCTTCAGTGTGGATCTCCTGGACCAAGTGCCTCCTTTCACAAGCCTCACAGTCGACTCAAGGCACCCCTGCACCAGTGAAGCCCTGCAACGAACTGCTCCTACGTCAGTGCTCTCCAGCTCTATAAGGCACTGCTATTGATTGCTGTCAATTGCTTGACAACCAAGCTCCTACGCCTAGCTGTTGCTAGCAATGCTTTGCAATGAACTGCTCCTATGTCAACGCTCTCTAGCTCTATCAATGCCTCTCCATTGCCAACGATCTCAGCGGCAACAACTTCACAGGTGCCTCTTTATCGCCTCACATGCTACGATAAGCTGGCCATGACTCTCCTAGAGCTAGCGCATGCTCACTCTGTTGCTCTCGCAAAAAGACTCGAGGGCCATAGCCTTCCTTGGTAGAGAGACAACGCCAGCAGCAACTAAGTCTTTGGCCGCACATCGCTTTAGAACCGGAGAGGTCTTGCCCCGTTCTTTTCCATGTGACAGAGAAGCCATCCCAACTTCTACTTCAATGCTTCAAAACAGAATGCATAGCTCCAAAGCCACAACAACACGACTGCATGAAATGACTCATAGAACCTCATGCCTCTAACACGGCTGTAGTAGAGCCAAGTGCAAGATGACCAGCGATGGCTCATATTGAAGGACTGCTTGGCATCAACGACCAGCGACGGCTCCTACGCGACCCACTAGGCTCCATAAGCCTCTCCATTTTCTAGCGGCTCACAAACGCAACGTCCATCGACAGACTTCTCTTGCAAAGCAACGAGCCCATGCACGGGCAATGACCAGCTCCGTCGACAAAAATCCTGAGCGGTCGACGGAATCACCAGATTCCATTGAAATCTTGACAAGATTTTGACTGCCCATGATGAGGCACATGGCACACCACCTCATCCTATCCAGTCCACAAACTGTAACCATAGTGGTTAATAGAAGATAGGGTTGGTCAAGCCAAACCCAGGTGAGGTTTAACCTCAGTTTATCTAACCCAGTCTAGGTTAGCCAAGGTGTGATCAACAGGTCTCCATGCGGCACCCTTATCTCCTTATCTACCACATTAACCCTACTAGCTCAATAGGCCACATCATCAACCACGTCACTTGTGCCACGTCAGCAACCTTATCGTGCCACATCATCATCGACTACCACATCATCACCGACAGCCACATCAGCAATCTACATCACCTGTGCCATGTCAATAATCCACATCATCAGTGCCACATCATCAGCCATGTCACCTTGCTGACATCATCATCTATGCCAACTCAGCAGTCCAGTCAGCACTGACCTCTGCATGCACACACAGTGGTCTACAATCACTTCATGTGACCACTCCTACCACCTCAGCACAGGGCTCCACTGGCACACCTCTTGCTAGGCTCAGTGCCACATCATCACTGCATGTGACCCACAGTGACACATCATCATTGAGCACCATTTGCATTCTTTTTGCCCCTCCACCTAGATCAAGTCGTATCTCTTGATCCAGGAAGAATTTAAGGGCACTCCAACAAGGAAAGTCGCTCATTTTTTCATGCTCTACACGCTCGTCACATCATCTGCACATTTTGGCACAAGTTACACTCACATTTTAGCCTCGCCAACAAAACCACTTCCTTCACGCACATTTGCCTCTACATCGATGCATCTGACCCAGCACTTAAAAGAACAAAAGAAAAGGAATTATTTGCTATTCTTTCATCGATCGACGGTTGGTTTAGATCTAGATCAGAGTAGACTAGATCGCCATAGAGGGGACGCTTTGAATTTCCCCAAGTTGCCAATCTAAGCCATGCTCGAAATTCCCGACTAGTACCTACTCGGAGTTAGTCCATACGCTCACATACGGTTTCACATCATTACATTACTTGAAACCTTATGTTCATCAATTCAGTGAGCAAACTTCAGAGTTCAGAGGCATTGCAGATTATTTAACTGGGCAGATAGCATTTGATTTCACACACACATGCCATCATTGTAAAGCCTATTCGGCTATCTCACGGCATCGTGCACATCATTTTAGACTTGTAAAGCCTCTTGGCTATTCCCGGCATCATTGCCACGGGTGTGATTTTTTGGTGAGCTTTTTGTCATGAGCTTTTTTTCAATTTTCATGAATATTGCGAGCTTTTCATTCACCTGAGAGAGAGAGAGGGGGGGGGTCATGGAGTGGGGTGGGTTGAAAGTTTGGGTTGTGGTTGTAGTTAAGAGGAGAGAGGGGGGGGAGGGGAGATAAAGGAAAGGGGGAGGGACGGGCGCATGGGTAAGGTGGCATGGAGAAGGGAGGGGAGGGGAGTTAGAACATATATTCATTATCATAGTGGAGAACGTAGAGGGGGAACTTATAAGGTATGCAAAGAGGAGTGCAAGGAGGAGAGAGAGGATGAGGAATGTGAAAGTTATGTTCATCTACTAAATGTAAAGGGGAAGGGAAAGCATGTGGGAAATTTGTTTATTTTCAAAGTGTATAATTTGACAAATTTGACCTCATATTTGGATTCCTCGTCGAATTCCGGTCATTTTGAGTACCAACATGACCATATTCTGATAAAAATTGGAAAAATGGTGTTTTTGTCATTTTGGCCTGTTTGGGGCCTGTTTCTAGCGCAGACTCAAAACAGGCCCCAAACAGGCCAAAATGACAAAAACACCATTTTTCCAATTTTTATCAGAATATGGTCATGTTGGTACTCAAAATGACCGGAATTCGACGAGGAATCCAAATATGAGGTCAAAAGTTTCAAATTATACACTTTTAAAATGTACATATCTCCCATAGTTCCTCCCTTCTACTTTGAATATGGACATATCTTCCATAATTTTTTGCCTCCTACTGCCACTCATATCCTCCCCCCCCTTGTGCATAGTATACACTCTTCCACCCCTCCCACATGCTATGAAAATGAACATATCCTATATTCTCTCCCCCTCTTTCTAACCTCCCCATCTTTCTTATAACAAAAACATGTATGGATTTCTAAAAAAAGCTCGCAAAAACAAAGGAAATGGTAAAAAAGCTCACATTAAAAAGCTCGCCAAAAGATTTCCCCCCATTGCCACAAGCCTTGTAATATAGATCAGATTTTATACATTGCAGTTCTATCTTCACCGACGGTACAGAGATTTCACTTGGCATGGTCAGTGTATTTGCAGTGATTCATACAGAGATCTTCACGACACTTTTGAGTACATTTCTAGCACCATGTCGACTAGCAACCTCAATCTGGAGGCATCTGCTAAATTAGACAACTCCAATTATGATACATGGAAATACCGAATGGAGACCATTCTTGTGCTTCAGGACAAATGGGAGTATGTTAATGGGTCTACACCTAGACCATTAGACAATCCAGCGACCAGTAGCTCTACTCCATTTGTTGTCACAACACCAGCAATGGGATCTACATCGGGATCTACATCGACACAAATAGTTTTCGCAGCAGTAGAAGATCTTGCCATTGCCAGAGCTCAAGCAGAATGGGACAAGTATGCCTATCACCTAATCAAGCAGAATGTGCAAGATGTCATGCTACGACAGCTCAATACAGTCAAGACATCAAAAGAAGCATGGGATATGTTTGTAGCTCTCTACGAGTCCAAGAACACATCCAGGATTCTCACCCTGAGAAACCAGATCAACTAGAGTTTTCGCAATAGCAGTGAAACCGGTCATGCTTATGTACTCCGCATAAAAGACTACAACAATCAACTTACAGCAGCAGGAGAGACTATGAACCCCACAGAAATGGTTCAAGTAATCCTGAATGGACTAGGAGAGGGATACGAGAATCTAGTCTAGAGTATTGCCATCCAATGGCAAATTTTGACACTGGAAGAACTTCAATCAGTTCTACTTGGTGAAGAACTCAGGACTCAGGCCATTCAAGCACGTAAAGGTCATTCTAATGATCAGTCATTCATAGCTTTAGATAGAAGCAGAGGTAGAGGCAAAGGCAGAGGTAGATCATATCAGAAAAGTGGTCATCATCAACAACAAAATCAACATCAGCATCATCATCATCCTCAGCAACATCAAAATTAGCATAGAGGAAATCATTCCAATCGAGGAAGATTTCAAGGATGAGGGAATGCATCCACCAACGTGTCAAACATTCAGTGCAACTACTGTCACAAGTTTGGACACTATGAAAGAGATTGCCGCAAGAAGCAGTATAACCAAGGCGGTCAATCCAACAGTAATCGAGGGAATTCCCGAGGCAGAGGAAATCATCGTGGTGGACATTCTAGTCATAGTCATTTTGCAAATGAACATGGGAATATGTTTCTTGCAAGTGAGGAATTGCATCAGACTGATATAGTGTACCGAGACACTGATTTCAATCCCAAAGAGGATTTCAGCTTTCAAGTTAACCAAGTGGAATAGGATCCTTGGTATATCTACAGTGGTGCATCATCTCATATGACAAATCATCAAGAATGGTTCATAGAAATCAAGCCATTAGAAGGTCAAAAAAATGTCATCTACACAGCAGACAATACACCGAATCCAGTTCAAGGGACGGGTGTTATCCCTATGGACAATTTCACTGGTACAAAAGGATTAGTGAAAGATGTGCTCTATGTTTCGAAGCTCAGCAAGAACCTTTTGTTAGTAGGTCAAATGACAGAACACAATTACAAAGTCATCTTCAACAGTGATGAATGCACTATTAGAGACAAATCTAAAAGATGTCAGCTAGTAGCAAAAGGTGTCAAGGAAGGATGCTTATACAGAATGCTAGCTACAGTACCAGATAAGCATGCCATGTCAACTCAAATGCAATAGATGCCACTATCTGCAAAATGGCACAAGAGATATGGTCATGTCAATTTCAAGTACTTGTTGGATCTCACGAATCAGAATATGGCAATTGGGATTCTGAAGCTACAGTTTCTTGGAAAGGTTTGCGAAGCATACTACTTTCGCAAACAAAAGCAAACCAACTTTGTCAGAAGTACCTCTCGTGCACGAGGCATTCTTGATTTGATACATATAGATGTATGGGGTTATGCCTAGATCCACAGCATCAATGGTTTACTTTATTACTTAACTTTCATCGACGACTACAACAGATATTGTTGTGTCTACTTTCTAAAAGAGAAATCTAAAGTGTTTTCCAGATTTCAAGAATTCAAAGCCATGGTAGAAAACCAAACAGGTAGAAAGATCAAAGTCATGAGATTAGATAGAGGAGGTGAATACATGTCTTCAGCATTCATGAAATTTTACAAAAATCACGGCATTCGAAGATAATTCACATGTGCAGATACTCCTCAGCAGAATGCAAGAGCTGAAAGGAAGAATGGGACTTTAGCAGACGGTGCTAGAGCAATGCTTAGTGAAAAGCATCTTCTGAATCAGTATTGGGCAGAAGCAATAGCTACAACAAACTACTTGCTTAATCAGCTTCCTTACCGGACCAATACAGGGTATAACTCCTTATGAAGCATTCACTGAACACAAGCCACACATTGAGCATCTCCGCATATTTGGTTGCATAGCATATGCCCACATACATGATGATCATCGCAGGAAATTGGATGCAAAGTCATGCAATTGCATCATGGTTGGCTATAGTGAAGAAAGCAAAGCATACAAATTGTATGATCCCATCAACCGCAAGGTCATTATCTCTAGAGATGTAATCTTTGATGAGGAATCATAATGGAAAACCTCACCTACACAAGAGATAGAAGCATCAACTTCTCAGTCATCTATAGAACAGGTTGATGAAGAAGAGCAAAAATTGCCAGCAACACCCCAAGCAGAGCCACAGCAGCTCAAACAGTCTACTAGGGAAAGTAGACCTCCAGCCACATTGATGTTGAGATATCGAACTCCACTCGCGATATGCCAGGGTGACCGTTGTGCATTTATGTCACCGACTTGTTAGCTACAGATGTGGTTGGTACACCGCCCACGAATAATAGCTAGATGATAGCTATCCTTATCTACACTAGTTTGTGGCTCAGTTAGTATGCCACCTTAGTTAGTTGAGTTTGGTTTGAGACCCACATATAGGGTTCTTCTATTTCTTTGTACTAGAGTTCTTTTTGGCTCTCACAACTAAGAAGAGGAAAACTGTTTTCAGTCTCCACCTTTGTGTGTATTCCCCCATTGTGCTTGTGAGAAAGCCTCAAGTGAGACTCCTTCCCTCTCTCCCACTATCTTCACATGGTATCAAAGCCTTGTTCGTGGTAAGGAGCTCAAGAAAGCAAACCAAGTTCGCAGTGTCCTGGTAAGAGGACTAGTGTTGCTTTCCTTTTTCGAGTTTGGGAGTAAATCTCTGCAGGTAGCACAGGCGGAAGTGCAAGAGTGCATTGTCTCGGATTGAGACGCCCTTCGCGGTGTGGCGAGAGGACATTATATGCTACAGGGGGCATTTATTTTTCTGATTCGAGGTCATTTCGAGGCTTGTTTTGGAGGCGGAAGTTCTCCGCAGGCACTCAGGAAGAGGCCCTGTTTTTGCTGTGCGACCACTATTCTGCAGGTCGGTGAAAAGTTGCCGCAGAAATTGCATCGTATGCCTGTGCGCAGAGATATTGGGAGTTGCAGAATCATCCGTATTGCCTGTTGATGCAAAATCGTCACTAGGAAGTGACTGTGTGGTCAAAAACCACTTTCGTCAGGTTTGCAGATTTGCCCTTGTGAGGCAGAAGCTGTCTCTTTTGACAGAATATTTTGTAGTGTTCTGTAATGGCGTCTGATTCTCTTTCACAGATTGTCACTGAAAAGCTTGACAAGAACAACTTCCAAGCATGGAAGTTTAGAATGATGAATTTCCTTATGGGAAAAGGCTACTGGGAGTTCATTACAGGAAATGAAGAAGAACCAGTTCTTCCTAATGTTCCCAATCAACAGGAAATGCAGGCATTTAAAGGATGGCATGAGAGAGCCAAAAAAGTTATGTACTGGCTGTCTATTAGTATTTCAGATTCAATGATTGTGCATATTTAGGATGCAAGTACGCCAAAGGTGGCATGGGATACTTTGGCTAAAATGTATAGCACAAATACGCAGGCCAGGAAAATGCAGCAGGAGCTGCACAATGTGCAGAGAGAAAATATGAGCATCAATGACTACCACATGAAGGTGAAGAAAATTGCGGATGCACTTGCTTCCATTGGGTCGCCAGTGGATGATGACGATTTAGTTTCTGTGACCTTGAATGGTCTAGGAAAGGATTATGCACAGTTCCGGACATCCATTGCCGTCCGTGAAAAATTTCCTGATTTTGAGGAGTTGATTGCTCTTCTAATTTCTGAAGAGCAGAGAAATGGTGGTGCATCTTCTTCAGGAGAACCTCAAAAGAAACTGTCTTCTACTCAAATGCTGGAAGGGGTAGAGGCAGAGGTAGAGGAGGCCGCCGCTGATCTGGAGGCCGTGGTAGAAATCAGAATATGCAGCAAACTCAAGAAAACCAGTCCTATGCAGGAGGACGTGGTAACTCTAGAGGCAGGGGGAGCCAAAGAGGTCGTGGTGGATGGCAGAGAGGCCAAAATGCAAACAGCAATGTTGAATGCTACTACTATGGTAAAATGGGGCATATGGCTAAAGACTACTACAAAAAGCAGAATGACATTATGAATGGAAAATTGCAGCAAGGCAATTATGCATCCTCTAGTAGACAGGGTGATGACAGAAATGAACATTTGTTTATGGTACAGCATATGACAAATTCTGTGACAAGTGTAGAAGAAAGCAATGATGTGTGGTATGTTGACTCAGGTGCATCAAACCACATGACAGGTCATGCTGAATGGATGCAGGATGCAAGGAAAATGGAAAAACTAGGATTTGTGGAGACTGGTGATGATACTGCACATCCTATTGTGCAGATTGGCAAAATTCCTTTGTTTTCGAGCACAGAGGCTTAGGTACAGGGGTGCAGCAATGGCTGCATGTGAGGTAGCTTGGTTGCATAAGCTACTCTATGATATGCATCAGCAGTCTATAGATGGGCCAGTTGTCATTTATTGTGACAACATGAGTAGTATACACTTGGCAACTAACCCAGTCTATCATGCTAGAACAAAGCACATTGAGGTGCATTATCACTATGTGCGGGAGAAGGTTTTACTAGGTCTTATTGATCTAGTTTATGTCAGCACAGAGGATCAGGTAGCTGACATATTCACGATGGCATTGGGCGCAGAGAAGCTGCGCAAGTTCAGAGACCTGCTTGGTGTGCAGGAATTGGGATTGAGCTCGAGGGGGAGTGTTGAGATATCGAGCTCCACTCGTGATATGCCAGGGTGACCGTTGTGCATTTATGTCACCGACTTGTTAGCTACAGATGCGGTTGGTACACCGCCCACGAATAATAGCTGGATGACAGCTATCCTTATCTACACTAGTTCCTGGCTCAGTTAGTATGCCACCTTAGTTAGTTGAGTTTGGTTTGAGACCCACATATAGGGTTCTTCTATTTCTTTGTACTAGAGTTCTTTTGGGCTCTCACAACTAAGAAGAGGAAAACTGTTTTCAGCCTCCACCTTTGTGTGTATTCCCCCATCGTGCTTCTGAGAAAGCCTCAAGTGAGACTCCTTCCCTCTCTCCCACTATCTTCACAATTGACATATGCTCAGAAAGGCAAAGTAATTCAGGAGGAAACCACCAACTATGCTCTTATGACTACCATCATGGCTACAGAAGAGCCAGTGTACTTCGAAGATGCAATAGACAAGCCAAAATGGCAAACTGCTATGAATGAAGAAATGGATGCATTGTATAAGAATAATACTTGGGAATTATGCGACCTTCCACTAGGAAAGAAGACCATAGCAAACAAATGGGTATACAAAGTGAAGTATAATCTAGATGGCATTATTCAAAGATACAAAGCTAGATTAGTTGCAAAAGGATTTGCACAACAATATGGTAAGGAGTATGATGAGACTTATGCTCCAGTAGCAAAGATGGATTCCATATGGTTCTTGATATCACTAGCAACACTCAGTAATTGGGATGTGTATCAGCTCAATGTCAAGAATGCATTTCTCAATGGTTATCTAGACGAGGAAGTCTATATGCAACAACCAGCAGGTTATGTTGAACCAGGAAAGGATAATAAGGTTTGCCATCTTAAGAAAAGTCTCTATGGCTTAAAACAAGCACCCAGAAGTTGGTACAATAGAATCGACAAGTATTTTACTGATTTGGGATACGTGAAGTCCAATGCAGATCATACTCTCTACTACAAAGTTCAAGGGGAAGACATTACTATTGCACTTTTGTACGTAGATGATCTGATTGTGACAGGAAGCAAGGATAGCTTCATCAAAAAATTGAAACAAGACTTATCTGCAGAGTTCGACATGAAATATCTTGGACTTATGCACTATTGTCTTAGAATTGAGTTCTGGAGAGATTCAGATAGCACATTCATGAGTTAGCTCAAGTATGTTGACAGTCTCCTGAAGAAGTTTCATATGGCTTGCAAGATTACAGCCACTCCCATGGAACAGAGTTTGAAACTTCCTAAAGATTCAAAAAAGCCTACAGTCAATGACAGATACTATAGGCAGCTCATCGGATCTCTTATATATCTGACAATCACACGGCCATATATTTGTTATGTAGTAAGCTCACTAGCACAGTTTATGGGAAATCCAAAACAGTCTCACTGGAATGCAGCCAAAAGAGTCTTGAGATACATCAAAGGTACAAGACAGTTTGGGATAGAATACAGAGGAAGTCATCCACGGTTGCATGGATACTATGACAGTGACTATGCCAAAGATCATGAGACCAGGAGATCAACACAGGGATATGCATTTTTCCTTGGTCAAGGTGCTATATCATGGTTGTCAAACATATAGCCAACTGTTTCTTTGTCTTAGACTGAAGCAGAATATAGAGCACTCACTACAGGTGCATGTGAGCCTATATGGCTCAGAAGACTATCATCAGAAATAGATTACTTTGATGAGTCTAAGCCAACAACAATATACTATGATAATCAATCGGCTCAAGCATTGGCCAAAAATCCAGTATATTACTCCAGGACAAAGCACATTGATGTCAGAGAGCACTTCATCAGAGAAAGAGTGTTACTTGGTGACATCACATTGTGGCATCGTGATAGCAAAGAAAATGTTGCAGACATCTTTACCAAACCACTCGGTAAAGAGCTATTTGAGAAACACTGACTAGCTCTTGGTTTGTGCAAAGGAAGGACATTTCCATTAAAGGGGTGTGATGGAATGTAATGGTCAGTCCTTCTTCGATTCCCCAGAATCATCATCTTCAGGGAAGGCCTACTTCATGATGTTGATCTTGAGGGAAGGTGTTGAGAGTTCACGCTCAACATCATATGATCATGTGTGCATAGCACCATCACGTGATCATATGTGCATAGCACTAACCTTATAGAGTGCTATAAAGGAAAGGGTTAGATCCCCTAACCCTAACCCTAAAAGGTTTTGTATATATTCTATTTTTTCAACTAAATCTAGTCTACACTTAGTCATTTGTAGTGTGCTCTCTAGCTGTGCCCTCTCTCCTCATCTCCACTCTTCTCCTCTCCCCTCTTCATATTTTGTCAATATGAGTATATTTGGCTAGCTTTAACCATACACAATTTTTGAGCTGATTCAACCCCTTAACACTAGCGATCCTGTGTGTTCGAGGTTCTAATTAAGTTCGAAGACCAAGGAAGCCAGAAAAGAATGGGTAGGATGCATAAAAAAATGGAAGTTTAAGATTCTCGACAATGTTTTTGGACTAAAAAGAAAGGGGCAAAAAAGATGGGTCCAAATGAAACAACGGAGAGATGAGATGAGAAGATAGCTCTATCACCCTCCTAGGGTAGCACTTTTGTGATTAAGAAGAGAGCACAACTATCCCGATTTAGAGTTTAGATCACCCCAATCTAGAGATTCTAGACTGAGATAAATTATGATAGTGTCAAACCATCATGGAATAAGGTACCATTCTGGATTTCTTTGATCAGCGCTAATCTTTCTAACATTGGGGGTATGGAAATTCAAATGTAGAAGGCTGTATGCCAAACAAAGATGCATAAGGTGGCTGATTCTATAATACAAGGCTTCAGCATAGCTTATACTGGAGTACCTCTTTGGAAACAAAGTGGTGTTTATCAATGAGTAGCATTTGGACTGTAGTCCAAAGATGGAAATTAGAATGTAGAAGGTTGCGTTTCAAAAAAAGATGCCTAAGGTGGCCAAATCTATGATACAAGACTTCAAGCATGTCTTAGACTGGAGCACCTCTCTAGCAACAAAGTGCTGTCGATCAACTCAGTAGCCTTTAGACTCTAGTCCAAAGACTCACCACTGGTGGAGGTAGTAATCCAATTGACTACACCAAACGCCAGACATGGAAGGTCTATAGAAAGTTTGAGAGCCAAATTGGTAGCAAATTTAGGTTTTTGGATATGTGTCAAAATTGTTGCCTTGATCAAGTGGTAAACCATCCGCAAGTTACATTTTGAACCCTGATGGGTGGAGCAAAAAGGATATTTGCTCAACAAATAGAAGAAATGGGATGTTGAAGACATCGATAATGCAGAAGGTTCAAAAAGTCTATTAGAAGACAAAAAGAAGCTTATCATACTTTGCTAAATAGATTGAGAGAGGTGATTCTACAGGAGCAAGAAAGGCTCGGAACATTGCCCCGAGGCATTCCCAAAATAAACACCAAATTTGACACAAGAACAAATGCCAAATATGACTCAAACAAATGCCACAACGAGCACCATATCAAACATTGCCACAAATCTCGCTAGGAACACTACCATTCATGGTGGTATGCCCATAGGTAGCGAACTTGAACTACAAGTTCATTGAATTATGGGGTAAAGAAAAGGAAGATATGGATGCTCATGTGGCCCAATTTGGAACCCACTGGAGGGGAAGTAGTTTTGAAACCCTATCAAGAGATGCAAAGAAGCTATAGCAATTTGCAGGAACACTCATTCGGAAGGTGATGAGTTGCTTCAACCCATATGGCAAAGGAAATTTCACGAATTACGATGAATTGAAGACACCATTCCGGGCACATTTGAGGAAGGAGAAGACTCCAAATGATGTTGGGAAGAAGGATCTGGAAATGAGGTAGAAAAGGATTTTAGTAGAAGATATTCACAACGTTTCCATGATCGGTGGGGCAATGCCCACGGTGTGCTAGTTCGTAAACACCCAAAGCAATGGATTTCCTAAGAATGGTGGAAGCATCAAAGAGCCTAGATTTGGAGATAAATAAATGTATGTGTGCACTTGCGCGCGTGTGTTGTGCGTGTTGTCTAAATCATCATTGTTTGACTATGCATGTGTGCATGTGTATGCAAAAAGCATGCCTGCATGAGTGCGTGTGTGTGTTTCAGGTCTATTTGGTTGGACATCTAATAACTTTGGAAATGGAGATGTTGAAGATGGGAGCTTGATAGGAAAGCTATAAGCTCACAAGCGCGCGCGCGTGTGTGTTGGCTTAAAAAAAGGAAAGCAACAATGAAATCCAATTACTTATAGAAATAAAATCATGATGTTTGAGGAGGAACGTAGAAATATATTTGTAAAAAAAGGAAAGACATGGTGAAATCTAGTTATTTATAGAAATAATTTCATGATGTTTGAGGAGGAATGCAGAGAGAGATTTGTATAACAAAACCAGAAATCCTTAACAGTGTAGAGAACTAGAACCAAAATTTTGGAACAGAACCGTACAAATATATAAAACAAAACAGAGGTTCAAAAGGGAACAGAATTGAAATGTGAAATGGGCATAGATAAAGATCCAGGATTCAAGAAAGAGATTCGAGATTCAGGGGAGGGAGCTGGGAAAGAGATCCGGCATAAACAAAGATATAGGGATTTGGAAGAGAGAGAACAGGTAGAACAAGAATCCAAAAAATAGAGAGATCTGGTAGAGAGAGATTTGAAGATATAGAATGAGATCCAAAAGAGAGAGAACGAGGATCCAGATTCTAGAGAGAGATCTAGAACTAGGATCCGAAACAAAGACTTGCAGTATTCGAAACCAGGTTTCACTAGTAGCCAGAACTTGAAGCTGCCGTATTTTTGTACCTCTTTTTGCATTATTCTAAATTTTGATCATTATAGCAAAGTCAAAACATTAAAAATAGATCTGGAGATGCTTATTATGTGGTGATTTCTCACATTTTCAAAAAGATTGTGCCTTGTATTGTTGCAAAAATTGTTCACAGCATGGTCATAGGTAGAAGTATTGTCCATTTCTCCTAGATGAGCAATTTCATCAAATCTATCTAGCCATTTGTGAAGAAAACTCAATCCAAAAAGTCCAAAAGTGGTCCTGACCTATTCGTCAACAACTTCCAAGAAACTGGCTTATTTACAGTTGTAGCAGTGTAGGCCACAGAAGCAGTAGTAGCACCAAAATTGCCTATCCTTTGTATAAGTTGTTGATTATTTTCCACTGGATGGAGGATTGCCAAACCTCCTACAAATCTCTTAAACTCAATATGGCTTATGCCCCAATCTTGTAAGCACCAAACTGGAACTTAATATTCCATGTTCATATAGACACCTCCAATTTTACAATGGGGTGCACGTGTTGGTGCAACCAGGTGCATATAATCTAGATTACCTTATATACTTTGCAAGTCGCCAACTTAATGATGCAGAGATGAACTATAAATTGATGGAGAGGGAGGGTCTTAGTATGGCATATGCTATAAAGAAGATTCGACACTACTTTTGGCAAACAATTTTGTGTTTTTTGTAGACCACCAAGCCCTTTTGTATCTAGTTAATAAACCTTGCATGACCGGATGCATCACGTGGTAGATGCTTATCTTCTATAGTTTGACTTCAACATAACTATACAAAAGGGACACACCCATTTCATGGTTGACCACATGTCGTGAAGAACCGGCAATGAGAGTGGTGGATGATGTTCTTCCAAAGGCCCCATTATTCCTTATAGATATAATTCTGGAATGGGCTCAAAAAGTAGACACTTCTTGGCCAATGGGTTTCTACAAGACAAGGCTCTCAATAAGGATAGAGCCCAAAAACTCATTAAAGATGCGGCACCATACCAATTGATAGCCAGCTAGCTCTATCGTACGGGTAAGGATGGCATAACACACTACTGCTTCCATGAAAATGAGTTTGTAGAGGTTTTGGATGAAGCCCATTTGGGCATCATAGTTGTGCATTTGCATGAGAGCTTACCGCCCCTCGTAAGGTATTGCAAGCAGGATTATGGTGGCTGACTCTCTTTGATGCTACTAAATTTTTTCAACAAACCCCCTGACAGCAGCTAGCCTCCATACCTCTCAAACAAGATTCCTAATGGAACTGCTTACCAATCAACCATTTGAGAAATGGGGCATTGATTTTGTAGGACCAATCAATCCCCAGTAGCCAAAGGGACAGTACATTATCGTGGCCATATATTATTTTACAAATTGGGCAGAGGCCAAGGCCACCAGGAATGATGATACAGAATGACTGCTAAGTTCGTGTATAATATTTATATCACATTTTGGCCTCCCACTTGAGATCGTAAGTGATCGAGGGACTCATTTTGTCAATGAAACAATTTGCATTTAATGAGTTCGTTCCTAATTGTACATAGAAAGTCTACACCCTACTACCGTAGGGCAAACGGTTAAGCTGAGAGGTCTAATAAGACTTTGTGCCAAACAATGACCTGCATGGTAGAGGCCAATCGTAAAATTGGGAACACAAACTCACCACAACACTTTGAGCATATTGAATGGCATACAAGGTCACTACTAAATGCATGCCCTTTAGCCTTGCATTTCGAGTTAAAGCAGCTATGCCTATGGAATTCATAGTCCCAAGCCTCAAAGTCACATTCAGGGGTAGAATATCGGATGAGGCTATTCTTGAAAGGCTAATATAGCTTGAAAATCTCAATGAGACAAGACTGAGAGCAGCATATGGCAGTAATGTTGAGAAACACTGCCGTACAAGAAGTGGTTTGACCGCAACCTCTGAAATAAGGACCTCAGGGAAGGTGATATTGCACTAATATATAGTGTTAGGAACACTAAGCAAAGATCAAATACCATAGAATGGGTCCATACCGAGTTGTGAAAATCATGCCACAAGTGTCATGCCATATTGCAACCCTTGACAGGGTTGAGATGGATGGTTACATCAACGGTATAGTAAACTAAAACACTGTTATGGTCCCCTAATGCTTCAAACACTGCAAGCCATCCATTAAGAAAAAGAGCTAAAAAAAGAAGTCACTTGCATGAAAAAAAAATTCAATAGATGAAGCTAGATCCCACCGGCAAGCCAAGGCAAAACACTTAGGTCACGTAACAATTTGCAAGGCATCCGTGGAAGGGTTAAACCTTATGACTAATCTAACCATTGCGTCGGCTAGGGTGCATGTGGATCTTCAACTGAGCAGGAAAACTATTTTTTCTGCAAAAGCCTTTGTGGACCCCTGAGCAAGTCATAACCTGATATCCTATGAGGTGTGCACCCAACTCCTGACATCTACAGTAATACTTGAACCTAGACGACCCTATCATGGTGCTCACAATAAATGGTCAGGTCTCACCTGCCATAGGTTGTGTGGAATTGCCAATATCAGTAAATAACCATAGCATGGCAAGTAGATTTTATGTGATGCTTGCAGTTGCAATGGATGAACAGGTAATCCTTGGAAGAACTTGGTATTGGGCATTTAACTACCAGATTGATTGTGAAGAACACACTGCAACATTGACAATTGAGGGTTGAACCTCTGTGATTTCAATTGGTTTGGGAACAATGGAAGCTTCCTCATCCACCTCTACCAACATCCGCGTGGTGCTAGCATCCTTCATTTACATTACCATTAAGGCACCACAAGGGAAGGCAAAAGGGCCATCAGCAATTATATCTACCACATCGATGACCCCTACCCCTGCCTCTATGGAGGTAGTACCACAAGAACCTACTACTAGTCCCTCAAGCAAAAATATCATTAGGGCCAAATTCATAGGCAACTCCCCTCTACCCGCAAAATCTTATGTTACAAGGGGAGACATTATCATCTACCATAGCATCAACATAAGAATATTTTGCATCAAAGAAGAAATGTGAGGTGCAATGGATCTCTGAAGGCAGGATACTGAATATAGATTCCACTTCCAACTCAACATCAACAACAGGTGTGGTAGTCACACAAGCTGCTCTTAAAAATGGACCAATATCACAAGAACCTATCGTCTCTCCTACATTGTAGGCAACCTCTTTAGGCATAAACATTTCAACAAGTGCCTCAGACATTCTTGCGGTTTCTCAAGTTCATGAAGGTATTAAAGCTATACCGCTCCTAATAGATGCTGGTGCCCGCCGACTACGCAATTCAACATCGATGAGTTGATAATGGCAATCATTCATAACTCCAAGATGTAGCTCTTTGCCATCTTTATAGGTGCTCGTGTCAAGCACACAGCTTGGAAAGAGGCCAGGTACACTAAATCCTATCAAATTTAATTTCATTTCATTGATCATATATTGAGTATAGGTGAAAATAGGGAGTCCTCACATCCAGTCTGCTCTTAGGTGAGAAGCAGTATCCTTCCACGAACTTGTGGTTCACACTATGGAGGTCAGTTTAGGATAAGCCAATTAAGGTGAGGAGGGTCATGGAGTCTGCATAAGTTGGTGGCCTGTCCACGTGGTAGGCCCACAAGAGGCACGGCCTGCTCTCTACCCACAGTACTCATGGGAGCTAGCCACTTGCAAGCCCACTTGCAGCCCCCCTTTTTGACCTTTTGAGGATGCCATAAATGCACCCCTTCCCCACAATTTGAATTTTGGGACACATGGTAGCACACGGTTCTTCCTCCCCACTCTTGTGGTTTTTCATTCCCAAATCCATGGTATTCTTTCCCCCTTTTTGGAATTGAAACTAATTTTTTCAAATTGAAACCACCTATGACCTAAGCATAGTAAATGCCGCATGCCACCTCAACATACCATTGCTCCACACCTTCTAGCACTCTCTTTGGCACACCTCAAATCCCTCTCTAATCCCTTGAAATTAGGAAGCACTAATTGGAGGCATTTGAGACCCCAAATCTCCCCTAATGACTTTTTACTCAACAAAACAACAAACACCAATACAATGAGATATCTCTAGGGTTCCTAGGTCACACGTTCGCATTGCAAGTCTACGCAACGGTTTTGTCCACATGCCGTCGTCGAAGCATCAACACAACTCCCCATGCACTCGCAAACACATAGGTGAAGTTTAGAAGGGTCAACATGTCAATCAAAACAAGTCAGAGAAAATCACCTTGCTACTTTAAGGCTACTGCAGTGATTACTAACGTGGCAACTGCTAACGCCGTAGTTGCTACAATAAGCCTGATGTAGTAGCTTTGGACCTGCTGTGTCAATAACGTTGATCCGATGCTATAAAATGCTAGTTGCTACTTTAAGCCTAACCTGATGACTACCTAATGCAACGACTATGCTTTAAGATTAATGTCGACCCATTATAATAACACATCCTGCTGCGATAATAATGTTGATAACACCAGTCGCTAATAACACATCCTGCTACAATAATAACGCTTATAACTCCAGTTGCTGTACTAATAATTCTAGTTGCTACCCTAATAATTCCAATCATCTCACTGCATTAAGGCTAATGCCGTTGTGTTGCCAGGATCACTATATAAGGACGCAGCCTCATTCTACAACTCCTCAAATTGCCGTGTACCAAAACTCTATCGAAATTTTCCACAAATTTTCACAGCTTCCCATTGCCTCCAAACTCACTACCACTCACATCTACCATATGCCAGCCGATCAATCCCAACACTCTATCAGCACAAAGACCTATTTTTAGCATAAGAATTCATTCCTAGTAACGAGGCCTCCTTTGCCTTCCCACCCTCTACTACTCCCTCCAATTGCTACACTCTCTCTACAACCCTCCCTTTCCAAATGGATCAATCTGAGATGCAAACACCCATGAGCCCAAGCCCTCAGCTCAACAGCGAAATGATGAAGCAAAACCCACCAAATGTTGAAGAGGAAGCAGCTACAAATGGAAAGGTTGAAAGAAGGAAGAGGAGTGCCACACTATGGAAAGAGTAGAGACAAAGAGGGAAAAGAGCGTAGAGCTTGATACCATGTTATGAAACAAGGGAGAGTGCTCAATATGGAGGGAGATGCTCATAAGGAGACGGAGAGATGGAAAATGCAGACCCACAAATATGGATTCAACATATTAGATTGTATTAGCTATCACAGCCCCAAAAGAAGCGCAAGATCTTTAACGTAAAGGATGCCCAAAACTATTTTGAGCACAATTTGCAAATCACGCATTTCTCCATACTTGGAATGGAATGGTTGGAGTAGATTCATGGGGTCGTGATTCATTCACAATTCAAATGCAACAGAAAAGGCTTCCGCCTTATTACCACAATGCCATAAGTTATCAGGTACTCTAGGACGTGAAAGTGGCTCCCATGATCCAAGCCATGGGTCTTAAATCAATGGCCAACATATTTCCATGCCGCCTGAATCTGCGATGACAGACGGTGGAGTTTCTGGATAGATTCAATAATGCTTACTAGACAACCGGATGGCTACGTGCAGATGGGGAGTATCATTTCTATCAATTCACGGTGGTGGCTGAAATAGTCTGCATGGCATTTGGGCTTCCTAGCATTCCCAAACCTTGTGCAAAGCTCCAGCAAATGGATCAGCAGATGGTTGCAGGGGCTCATAGAATATAATACAAAAAGCCATAGGGTGGGATACCTATCATCTACATTAGCAAGGCAGCCACCGCCAAGGTCACTCGCATTGTCACATTACTAGCTTAGATATCCCACACTGAGCATCACATTGTCATCTTACCGGATCTGCTTATGTGCCTGCACCAACCCAAGGAGACTAACTAGGATGATCATTTTTATACAGAGATCATCAGTGTTTGCACGAACTCCAAGGAAAAACTTGACAATCCAATGTTCTTTAAGCCGATAAACCATTAATTGTCAGATGATCCAGTTCCAGAAGGGCGATGAGTCAAAAGATAGCACACTGTTGTCAGCTCCAACACAACGGACCACTCCTACAAAGTCCTCGCCCAAAAGGAGGGAGGAACAGATCGTTGGAAGTAGAGGTCAAAGCCAAGAAAAGATAGAGCAAGAGGCCCTCCAAAGGCAGTTGGCAGAACTAAAGCATAACAAAAGGAAGACAACCAGAAAAAGGAGGCCGAAGTTGCTAAAAAGCTTAGACAGTAGAGCACCACCAAAAAGCCATTGCGGCAGAACAAAAAAGTTATTAACATTACTCAGGAACAAGGGTAGAGCCCACCGCAGGGTGCAACAGCTAGCAGGGCACAAAGTTTGACAACGGAACAGGCCCATAAAACTGCTGCCAAAGCTTTGAGCTCAAGACAAAGGCCAACCACAACCACAGTAGCCTCATCACCCAGCATACTTGGAAGTCCTAGAACTCTATACCTCCGATTCATATAGCTATGCATAGAACTGTCCCGAGTTGATGCTGAAGGATAGAATTGTGCCACAGAAGGAAGCCTTTTTTATGGAAACATTAACTGCCATGGCACAAACATCACAAAATGTGCCGGTCACAAAACAAGAGTTTGTGATGCATCTACCTATTGTTGCAACCCATGCCAAGCAACAACTCCAACAACAAACAGAGGCCGCATTAGAAAAAGAAAGGGCCAACAGGTTGATGGTCAAGGGTAGCGGGCTAAAAGCAGTAGAAATTGGCAAGGGGCTAGAGATTAAGCTTCAAGAGACAAAAGAAGACCTTGCCACAAAAAGCTCACGCAATGATACGCGGTAGGTAGGTAGACTACGATGCCCTCCCAAGGCAAGCCAGAATGGATTGGTAGCAACACAAGAGTGTACAAGAATAGAAGCTCGCTCTCGAAACACAAGTGGCTCAACAAGCCCAACAAATAGAGCAGCTTGATGCACTCTTGCAACAAAGGCACATCAAATTATGCACCTCTAGGAAGAGCTCCAAGCCACACAAGAAGCTACAGTAACTCCTCCTCAATAGGACCCAAAAATTTCTCCACGGCGAGCGACTCCACCTGCGCCTCCTCACTAGCCTTTTCTATCTGCACAGTTGAAGACACCCTCAACTATTACCTCCACACTATCTCCACAGCCACCACACTTTTTGAGCATCCACTCTCCGCTGCTGACCTAGAAACTCTTCTTCACCACAATAACTTATTGGCACATCCTATAATAAGTATGACTTATTTTCATGAGGACATTGGGGATGATGCAGATATTTTGACCCTTGCATACCACCCCATCATCTATAATTTTATGGCATGGGTGCGAGTGATCCAAGACTCTTCTATTTTCTCCAATGAAATCCTTATGCTAGAACTACTAAAACCGAGTGACTTATAGGACCTCCCTTGCAATCCACAGATCTTGGCTAGAAGCCTAGAGTGGCTGTAAGTGTATGGCCGCTGCACTGAAGATCTCTAGATTTTGAAAAAATGTGGACTTCAGATCTAGATATAGCATACAATTTTCCTAGGCTTGATTTTAGAGTTGGGGTCCTCCTATGCACAGACGAAGGAATTGAACATAACTTTTGTCTCACAGTCCCAGATCCGGCAGTCATTGCAATATTGCATTTTTTAGGCAACCAGCATTATCCCATCAAGTGAAAAGTCGAGTCCTGGTGCAACCATGTGTCATGCTTTTTGTGTAAGTCGATGTAGCCATATGTCATGATATTTGTGCCTAAAAATCCTTCACCCTTCTTTTATCATGGTCATGTGCCTTGATTCGCATCTCATCGTTCCAAAATGTTGTGCAGATCACGTGTTCCTTCCACAATTTCTTCGTAGGCTTGTTCAATTGCTATTTCATGCATTCTTGCAATTGATATGTTCTGTTCAGTTGCTAATCTCTAGCCCAAAGCAATGACAAGGTATTGCTTCCACACTTTGTACCTTCCAAAGTGCTGCCACAGTAGCAGCCGCTACTTTCCATGACTAGTTCAGCAAGCACGTGATCACACACAAGAAAGCCTCCTTAGAATTGTCTCTGAGTTATTCACAGTAGCTGAACCAAAGTGATCAATTCATTGGTCATATTCATTGTCCATGTAGTGTTTGCCATAGAGCTTTGTCTCGCGGTCAAGAATCCTTGCTTTGTTGTTGAACTCATACCTGTCTCTCAATGTGGTCCCTGCCTTTGGTCCCTGCCTCGAAGGAAGTGTCCTCCGTTTGAATGTGAGGAAGCACCGCATCTGGCGTGGTGCCAACGATAATGGCCAAGGCCTCTATATCACGCATTTGCGAGGCTCTCACTAAAATAGCATTTGCTGGTATACTCACTGCTCTGGCTGGAGTCACGGTCAGTTGAGCCATTAACATTCTGCCCGTCGCAAACTCCCCTCAACACAGGAGAGATGTAGAACCATTAAAACTTACATTTCCGTCCACACCAGTGTCTCACGTGTTTGTAGCAGAGCGCTACCTAGATGTGGACCATTGACTTTTTGCAAAAAAAAAGATGTGCACAACGAGCAATTTGCGAGTTGTCATGAACCACAAATACTCGTATGTTTTCCCTTCTTGCAATACATGGACTAAAGCCCATTTTGTGTGCCTCTGTCCAAGATCTCTTGGATTGGAGGTATCAGTGACACATCACCTGCCATATCACCCCTTCCAACTCAGCTACCACATCAGCATAGCCACATCACCTGCTGACATCATCATCTGTGCCACCTCATCACTACCACGTGGCACAATCCCCTACCAAGCACACTTTGCACACCCTACATGTGCACACAGTTGCCACCTCAGCACACTACTTCACAGGCACACCTCTTGCTAGGCACAGTGCCACATCATCACTACATGTGACCCACAGTGAGACATCATTATTGAGCACCATTTGCACTCCTTTTGCCCCTCCACCTAGGTCAAAGTGTATCTCTTGATCCAGGAAGAATTTGAGGGTGCTCCAAAAAGGAAAGTCGCTCGATTTTTTGTGCTCTACATGCTCGTCACATCATGCACACATTTAGGTGCCAGTTACACTCACATTTGAGCCTTGCCGCCGACAAATCCACTTCCTACACGCACATCAACCTCTACATCGATACATCTGACCTAGCACTTAAAAAGAGCAAAAGAAAAGGAATTATTTGTTGTTCTTTCATCAATCGACAGTTTGTATAGATCTAAATAAGAGTAGACTAGATCGCCATAGAGGGGACGCTTTGAGTCTCCCCAAGTTGCCAATCTAAGCCATGCCTGAAATTCCCACTAGTACCTACTCGGAGTCAGTCCATATGCTCACATACGGTTTCACATCATCACATTACCTAAAACTGGACATTCAGTAGATCGATGAGCAGACTTCAGAGTCTTTAGACGCATTGCCGATTGTTCAGTGGGCAGATAGCACATGATTTTATTTTGCACACACATGCCACCATTGTAAAGCCTATATGGCTATTTCACCGCATTGTGCACATCATTTCAGCCTTGTAAAGCCTCTTGGCTATTCTTGGCATCATTTGCCACAAGCCTTGTAACACAGATTAGATTTTATATATTGCAGTTCTTCACCGACAGTTCAGAGATTTCACTTGCCACAGTCAGTGTTTTGCAGTTGATTCATATACAGAGATTTTCACGACACTTTGAGTACATTTCTTGCACCATGTCTACGACTAGAAAACTCAATCTGGAGGCATCTGCTAAGCTAGACAACTCCATTTACGATACATGGAAATACCGAATGGAGACCATTCTTGTACTTCAGGACAAATGGGAGTATGTCGATGGATTTACACCTAGATCGTTGGACGATCTAGCCACCCCAGTAGCTCTACTCCACCTATTGTCACAGCACTAGTAGCCGGATCTACAATGAGATCTACAGCTACACAAAAAATTTCGCACCTGTAGCAGATCTTGCGATTGCTTGAGCTTAGCCAGAATGATCAAGCATAATGTGCAAGATGTCATGCTAGGACAACTCAACACAATCAAGACATCGAAAGAAGCATGGGATATGTTCGCAGCTCTCTACGAGTCCAAGAACGCATCCAAAATTCTCACATTGAGAAACCATATCAACTAGAGTTTCTGCAACAGTAGTGAAACCGATCATGCTTATGTACTCTGGATAAAAGACTACAACAATCAGTTTGCAGCAACAGGAGAGACTATGAACCCCGTAGAAATGGTTCAAGTAATCCTGAATGGACTAGGAGAGGGATACGAGAATCTAGTGCAGAGTATTGCCATCCAACGATAAATTTCGACACTGGAAGAACTTCAGTCAATCCTACTTGGTGAAGAACTCGGGACGCAAGCCATCCAGGCACGTAAAGGTCATTCTAATGATCAGGCATTCACAGCTTCAGACAGAGGCAGAGGCCGAGGCAGAGGCAGAGGCAGAGGCAGAGGCAAAGGCAGATCATACCAGAAAAGTGGTCATCATCAACAACAAAATCAGCAGAATCAGCATGAGCATCAGTATCATCCTCAGCAACATCAGAATCAGCAAAGAGGAAATTATTCCAACCGAGGTGATTCCAAGGACGAGGGAATGCATCCACCAATGTGTCAAACATCTAGTGCAACTACTATGACAAGTTTGGGCACTATGAAAGAGATTGCCACTAGAAGCAGTACGACCAAGGCGGTCAATCTAGTAGTAATCGAGGAAATTTTCACGGTAGAGGAAATCATCATGGTGGACATTCTAGTCACAGTCATTTTGCAAATGAACATGGGAATATGTTTCTTGCAAGTGAGGAAATGCATCAAACTGATACAGTGTACCTAGACAACACTGACTACAATCCAAAAGAGGATTTCAACTATCAAGTCGACCAAGCCGAACATGATCCTTGGTATATCGACAATGGTGCATCATCTCACTCGACAAATCATCAGGAATGGTTCACAGAGATGAAACCATTAGAAGGTCAAAAAAATGTCATCTACACTGCAGATAATACACCCAATCCAGTTCAAGGGACAAGTGTTATCCCTATGAACAATTTCACTATTGGTACGAAAGGATTGGTGAAAGATGTGCTCTATGTTCCGAAACTCAGCAAGAACCTCTTACCAGTAAGTCAAATGACGGAACACAACTACAGAGTCATCTTCGACGGAGATGAATGCACTATGAGAGACAAATCCAAAAGATGTTAGCTAGTAGCAAAAGGTGTCAAGGAAGGACGCTTATACAGAATGCTAGCTATAGTACCAGATAAGCATGCCATGTCAGCTCAACCGCAACAAATGCCACTATTTGCAAAATGGCACAAGAGATATGGTCATGTCAACTTCAAGTATTTGTTAGATCTCAGGAATCAAAATATGGAATTTGGGATTCCTAAGCTACAGTTTCTTGGAAAAGTTTGCGAAGCATGCTACTTTGGCAAACAAAAGCGAACCAGCTTTGGCAGAAGTACCTCTCGTGCTTGAGGTATTCTTGATTTGATACATATGTATGGGGTTATGCCCATACCCGCAACATCAATGGTTCACTTTACTACTTGACTTTCATCCGACGACTACAACAGATAAAAGAGAAATCTAAAGTGTTTTCCAGATTTCAAGAATTCAAAGCCATGGTAGAAAACCAGACAGGCAGAAAGATCAAAGTCATGAGATTGGATAGAGGAGGTGAATACATGTCTTCAACATTCGTGAACTCTCAACACCTTCCCTCAAGATGAAGTAGGCCTTCCCTCAAGATGATGATTTAGGGGAATCTAAGCAGGACTGAGCATTACATTCCATCATAGGATTGAGGCGCTTCATAGAGGGTGGAGATCAAAATATGAAGATGGATGGACTGGATTAAAGTGCCATATTAGATGGCCCAGATTGAAGCATCATATTCTCTCACCTCCTCCCTTGGATCCATGGTTGATCTATGGCCAGATTGAAGCGCCTTTCACACTCATCCCCTCCCTTAGATCCATCCCTTGATTTTATGTCCCAGATTGAAGCGCATTTTTCTCTCATACCCTCCCTTGGATCCACCCCTTTATCTATGGACCAGACTGAAGCACATTTTCCTCTCATCCCCTCCCTTGGATCTACCCCTTGATCTAATGGCTGGGAGTGCTCTACCATAAATTTGAATGTGATCCTTGGATTAAGGATTAGATCAATGGCTAGGAGTGAGTACCATGGGTCTAACCATAGGTGAGAGGTCTCCCCACCCATAAATGCTTAACATGTCCTTTTGTACACCTCAACATAGCATTGGCCCATAGAATCAAGCACTCTCATTGGTACACCTCAAATCCCTCTCTAATCCCTTGAAACTAGGAAACACTAATTGGAGGCCCTTTTGAGACCCCAAATCTCCCCTAATGCTTCATCATCATTGATGAAATCTTAGTGATGACTTGCCAGATGAACATAGTAGTCAAACTATTGTGTGAAGCTACTAATCAAACTGTTGAGATATCAAGCTCCACTCATGATATGCTAGGGTGACCGTTGTGCATTTATGTCACCGACTTATTAGCTACAGATGCGGTTGGTACACCACCCATGAATAATAGCTGGATGACAGCTATCTTTATGCACTTTAGTTAGTGGCTCAGTTAGTATGCCACCTAGGTTAGCTAAGTTTGGTTTGAGACCCACATATAGGGTTCATCTATTTCTTTTGTACTTAGAGAGTTCTTTTGGCTTTCACAACTAAGAAGAGGAAAACTATTTTCAGCCTCCACCTTTGTATGTATTCCCCCATTGTGTATGTGAGAAAGCTGCAAGTGAGACTCCTTACTTCTCTCTCGCTCTCTTCACATGGTATCAGAGCTCGGTTCATGGTAAGGAGCTCAAGGAAGCAAACCAAGTTCGCGGTGTCTTGGTAAGAGGATCAGTGTTGCTTTCCTTTTTCGAGTTTGGGAGCAAATCTCTACAGGTAGCACAGCCGAAAAGTGCAAGAGTGCATTGTCTCAGATTGGGACACCCTTCAGTGTGTGGTGAGAGGGCAGTATATGCTGCGGGAGGTGGCGAAGCCCTTGGTGACTATTTTTTTGATTTGAGGCCATTTCGGGGCCCGTTTTGGTGGTGGAAGTTTTCTGCAGGCACTCAGAAAAGTGCCATATTTTTGTTGTGCGACCACTGTTCCGCAGGTCAATAAAAAGTTATCATAGAAATTGCATCGTATGCCTCTGCGCAGAGATATTAGGAGTGACAAAATCATCCTCATTGCCTGTTGATGCAAAATTGTCACTAGGAATTGATGGTGTGGTCTAATACCACTTTCGTCAGTTTTGCAGATTTGCCCTTGTGAGGCAAAAGTTGTGTTTTTTGTAGTGACAGAATATTTTTGCAGTGTTTTGTAATGGCGTATGATGCTCTTTCATAGATAGTCACTGAAAAGCTTGACAAGAATAACTTCAAAGCATGGAAGTTTAGAATGACGAATTTCCTTAAGGGAAAAGGCTATTGGGAGTTCATTATTGGAGCTGAATAAGAACCAGTTATTCCTAATGTTCCCAATCAACAGGAGTTGCAGGCATTTAAAGGTTGGCATGAGAGAGCCAGAAAAGTTATGTACTGGCTGTCTATCAATATTTTAGATTCTATGGTTGTGCATATTCAGGATGCAAGCACACCAAAGAAGGCATGGGATACTTTGACAAAAATGTATAGCACAAATACGCAAGCCAGGAAAATGTAGCTCAAGAAGGAGTTGCATAATGTGCAGAGAGAAAATATGAGCATCAATGACTACCACATGAAGGTGAAGAAGATTGCAGATGCACTTGCTTCCATTGGGTCGCCAGTGGGTGACCTTGAATGGTCTAGGAAAGGATTATGCACAATTCTGGACATCCATTGCCGTCCGTGAAAAATTTTCTGATTTTGAAGAGTTGATTGCTCTTCTAATTTCTGAAGAGCAGAGCAATGGTGGTGCATCTTCTTCAGGAGGAACTTCAAAAGAAATTGTCTTTTAGTGGTAGAGCAGGCCGATCTGGAGGCCGTGGTAGAAATCAGAATATGCAGCAAATTCAAGAAAACCAGTCCTATGGAGGAGGACATGGTAACTTTAGAGGCAGGGGGAGCCAAAGAGGTCATGGTGGATGGTAGAGAGGCCAAAATACAAACAGCAATATTGAATGCTACTGCTGTGGTAAAATGGGTCATATGGTTAAAGACATCATGACTAGAAAATTGCAGCAAGACAATTATGCATCCTCTAGTAGACAGGGTGATGACAAAAATGAACATTTGTTTATGATGCAGCACATGACCAATTCTGTGACAAGTGCAGAAGAAAGCAATGATGTGTGGTATATTGACTCAGGTGCGTCAAACCACATGACAGGTCATGCAGAATTGATGCAGGATGCAAGGAAAATGGAAAGACTTGGATTTGTGGAGACTGGTGATGATATTGCACATCCTATTGTGGAGATTGGTAAAATTCCTTTGTCTGTGCAGGATGGGAAAAGGAAATACCTATTTGATGTATTTCATGTCCCGAATATCACAAAGAACCTAGTTTCTGTTGGTCAAATGGTTGAGCAGGGCTTGCAGGTCAGATTTAATCCTCATGGATGCTTTGTTGAGGATATGAAAATAAAGGGCGCTTGATGGCAAAAGGAAAGAAGAAAGGCAGGATGTTTACATTGGATGCGGACATGCTTGAATTGAGTGCAGCAATGTTTGCACATGGGATTGATGTAGTTGCAGATATTGATATCTGGCATAAACGCATTGGTCATGTTAATCTACAGTGACTTAAATTAATGCAGGCCCAAAATATTGTTGCAGGATTGCCTAAGTTCAAGGTTGCAGAAATGCATAAGTTATGTGAAGCCTGTCAATTTGGAAAACAGGCAAGGAAACCATTTCCTAGACATGTTCAAGAGAGTAAGAGGCCATTGGAATTAATCCACTCTGATGTGTGGACTACTAAAGCTGCATCTATTGGAGGCTGTCTCTTTTTTGTCACTTTTATTGATGACTACAAGAGAAAAGTTTGGGTGTATTTTATGAAAAAGAAAAGTGAAGTGTTTGGGCATTTCAAAGATTTTAAAGCTATGGTTGAGAAAGAAACATGCCTGCAAATAAAATGCCTAAGGTCAGATGGAGGGGGAGAGTACCTCTCAAATGAGTTTGCAAGGTTCCTGTAGGAGCATGGCATAAAGCAGCAATATTCATGCAGTCATACCCCACAGCAAAATAGACTTGCAGAAAGAAAAAACAGGCATATTGGAGAGGTATCTCATGCCATGCTCAATAAAAAAGACCTGCCAGATTATTATTGGGCTAAAGCAGTAGTTACAGCAGTCTACATAATGAACAGGACTCCCACTGCAGCAATACATGGCATGAACCAGAGAAGAGATATACTTGTAGAAAACCAGATATTTTTCATTTGAAAGTTTTTGGTTGCATTGCCTATGTTCATGTGCCAGATGGGTAGACAGGATGATGACAGAAATGAGCATTTGTTTATGGTGCAGCACATGACCAATTCTATGACAAGTGCAGAAGAAAGCAATGATGTGTAGTATGTTGACTCAAGTGTGTCAAACCACATGATAGGTCATGCAGAATTGATGCAGGATGCAAGGAAAATGGAAAGACCTAGATTTGTGGAGACTATGCAGGATGGGAAAAGGAAATACCTGTCTGATGTATTTCATGTTCCGAATATCACCAAGAACCTAGTTTCTGTTGGTCAAATGGTTGAGTAGGGCTTGCAGGTCAGATTTAATCCTCATGGATGCTTTGTTGAGGATATGAAAAATAACGGTCGCTTGATAGCAAAAGGGAAGAAGAAGGGCAGGATGTTTACGTTGGATGCGGACATGCCTGAATTGTGAGTGCAGTAATGTTTGCACATGGGACCGGTGTAGTTGCAGATATTGATATCTGGCATAAACGCATTGGTCATGTTAATGTACAACGACTTAAATTAATGCAGGCCCAAAATATTGTTGCAAGATTGCCTAAATTCAAGGTTGCAGAAATGCATAAGGTATGTGAAGTCTGTCAATTTGGAAAACAGGTAAGGAAACCATTTCCTAGACATGTTCAAGAGAGTAAGAGGCCATTGGAATTAATCCACTTTGATGTGTGGACTACTAAAGCTGCATCTATTGGAGGCTATCATTATTTGGCACTTTTATTGATGACTACAGTAGAAAAGTTTGGGTGTATTTTATGAAAAAGAAAAGTGAAGTGTTTGGGCATTTAAAATCTTTTAAAGCTATGGCTGAAAAAGAAACATCCCTGCAAATAAAATGCCTAAGGTCAGATGGAGGGGGAGAGTGCCTCTCAAATGAGTTTGCAAGTTTCCTGCAAGAGCATGGCATAAAGCAGCAATATTCATGCAGTCATACCCCACAGCAGAATGGACTTGCAGAGAGAAAGGAAAAACAGGCATATTGGAGAGGTATCTCATGCCATGCTCAATGAAAAAAACCTGCCAGATTATTATTGAGCTGATGTAGTTGCTACAGTAGTCTACATAATGAACAGGACTCCCATTGTAGCAATACATGGCATGACACCAGAGGAGAGGTATGCTGGTAGGAAACGAGATATTTCTCATTTGAAAGTTTTTAGTTGCATTGCCTATGTTCATGTGCCAGATGATTTGAGATCCAAGTTGGATGCAAAAGCTGAGAAGTGCATCTTTATTGGTTATTCTCTGCAGCAGAAAGGGTATAGATGCTATAACCCTTCTACTCGTAAGTTTATAGTAAGCAGAGATGTTTTTGATGAGATGAGCAGCTGGTATAAACCAGTAAATGTGATTGATGATGTAGATGCACAAAATGGTAATGCTACACAGAATTCACAGCACCAATCACAAAATATTAGTGGACCTATGTGTCCTCTAGCAGTGGTTCACATACTTCGCAATGGACAGGCAAATTGAGATCAGGAGGATCTCCTCAAAGCAATGCAGATAGTGGTATGCAAGTATCACAAAAAGGAAAAGAGAAAGTAGATCAGCCCATGTTTGATGTGAACGCAGGTCACTCTTATGTGGATGGTGAATCCAGTGGCTCAGAATAGAGCCTTGATGATGAGTTGGGTATTCCTTCTGTTATTACACTTGGAGTAAGGAAGACAAGGGATGTTTTGAGAGCACCTGGTAGTGAGCCTATTTTGCGCAGGCCCACTAGAGTTAAGTATCTTGTGGATAGGATGAAATATGATGGATTTATAGCCATTCATTATGCCTATATGGTCAAAGTGATACATGAACCAGAACCCACTTCTTCTAGCAAATGCTACATGGGAATTGGTGCCTTTGCCTAAAGACAGGAATGCAATTGGCCGCGAGTGGGTTTATAAGGTAAAGCACAATGCAAATGGTTTTGTGAATAGATACAAGGCAAGATTAGTTGTCAAGGGGTATGCACAGACATATGGCATTGATTATGAAGAAACATTCAATCCGATAGGAAGGATGGCAACCGTAAGAGCACTCATTGCTATGGCTGCATCAAAGGGATGGTCTTTACATCAGATGGATGTAAAGAATGATTTCTTGCATGGTGATTTCCAAGAAGAGGTCTATCTAGAGCAGCCACCAAGTTATGTTCATGCTGTTCATCCTGAGCTTGTTTGCAGGGTTGAAGAAATCCTTGTATGGCTTGAAGCAAGCACCTAGAGCATGGTCTAACAAGATAGGACAATATCTTGTCACTATTGGCTTTTAGATTTCCAAGGCAGATTTCTCACTTTATGTGAGAGAAACAGAGAAAGGCATTATGCTGCTTGTCATTTATGTTGATGATTTGATCATCACAGGTGATAGTGATGAAGATATCCTTCATGTGAAAATGCTATTGAAGCACAAGTTTGAGATGAAGGATTTGGGAGAGCTGCATTACTTCTTGGGCATTGAGATGATTAGATCCACAAGTGGGATATGGCTCTTGTAGAGGCAGTATGGATTGGACATGCTATCCAAATATGGGATGACAGGTTGCAAGCCTATTTCAGTTCCTTTGGAGCAGAATGTGAAGTTGAGCGTAGATGCAGATGAACTTGTGGAAGACCCTACAGTGTATAGACGCATGGTAGGAAGTTTGATTTATATGACTATCACCAGGCCAGAATTAAGCTATGTTCTTGGGTTGGTGAGTCAGTTTATGCAAGCTCCAAGGAAACCGTATTTGGATGCGGCTAGACGCATACTGAGGTATGTGAAGTCCACATTGCAGTATGGACTATTTTATGAGACTAGGATTCAGATATAGTTGCATGGATACATTGACGCTGATTGGGCTCGTAGTATTTCTAATAAACGATCTACCAGTGGATATGTGTTCTCTTTTGGGAGTGTTGTAGTCACTTGGAGCAGCAAGAAACAGCCTACAGTTTCCTTGTCAAGCACAGAGGCTGAGTACAAGGGTTCAACAATGGCTACATGTGAGGTAGCTTGGTTGCGTAAGCTACTTTATGATATGCATCAGTCTACAGATGGGCCAGTTGTCATTTATTGTGACAACATGAGCAGTATACACTTGGCAAATAACCCAGTCTATCATGCTAGAACAAAGCACATTGAGGTGCATTATCACTATGTGCGGGAGAAGGTTCTAGTAGGATTTATTGATCTAGTTTATGTCAGCACAGAGGATCAGGTAGTTGACATATTCACGAAGCCATTGGGTGCAAAGAAGCTGTGCAAGTTCAGAGACCTCCTTGGTGTGCAGGAATTGGGATTGAGCTCGAGGGGGAGTGTTGAGATATCGAGCTCCACTCGTGATATGTCAGGGTGACTGTTGTGCATTTATGTCACCGACTTGTTAGTTGTAGATGCGGTTGGTACACTGCCCATGAATAATAGTTGGATGACAACTATCTTTATGTACTCTAGTTAGTGGCTCAGTTAGTATGCCACCTAGGTTAGCTGAGTTTGGTTTGAGACCCACATATAGGATTCATCTATTCCTTTTATACTTAGAGAGTTCTTTTGGCTTTCACAACGAAGAAGAGGAAAACTATTTTCAGCCTCCACCTTTGTGTGTATTCCCCCATTGTGTATGTGAGAGAGCTGCAAGTGAGACTCCTTACTTCTCTCCCACTCTCTTACACTACTACAACCATTCAAGAAAAACCAAAAGCTCTTGTTTAGAGACATGTCACAACTACCACCTATTTGCAAATGCAAAATCTAAGAAAGTGTCACATTATTAACTCAAGCTTTTAGACATTTGCTACCTTCTTGTTCCTTCAAGCGTCCATACGTCATTTTAAAAATCCTGCATATGCTAAATTCCTTAACATTATTAGAATATGACAGCCCAGCCTTAGAAGAGATTTGGTACTACTTAGGTGACTTGATCATCGATGAAACTAAAGCACCCTCATTGACAACATTATAATTATACTTTGTACTCACCAAAATGACACAAACCAATACAATGAGATCATTCTAAACAAACAATTTAGTGCAAAAGAAGTCAATAAAATCAATGTGACTTCAAATGCAGAAGATATAATTGAGTTACAAGAATGGCTAAAGGATTTCAATTTCAACTCAATACAAGAAATTGCAATTGGAGCACAAATTATGATTACTGAGGACATAGACATATCTATTGGAGCTACAAATGGTGAGATTGCAATAGAAGTTGCATTAGTTAATGACAACCAAAAAGACAATTTGATGAAAATCCATGCGAAAATTTCATCAACTAATGAAAAAATTATGCTTATATGATCTAATTACAAACGCAAGATACTGAACTCAATATGGTATCACAATGCAACCTTTCTAGTTACGCTCATGTATGCACTTACTCGACACAAATCTCAAGGTTGTACGCTTAAAGGAAAGATTATTGTTGTGATACACAAGTCATTTGCACCTGAACTCACATACATCATGCTCTCTCGAGTCACAAGTCAATGACACCTAAAAATCCTCAATCAAATTACACCATCGGACTTCATTCCCATGCCATCAAACTTTTGATTGTGTAAGTCTAATTTTATTTTATGAAAGAAATCAAGTATTATGAGAAAATATATAACTTGTGACATTTGACACCACTCTAACATTTAACCATCTATGCAGGTTTTCTTGATTGCAGTTTTTGTGATACAAATGGCAATCACAAATGAGGTACAAATCTTACATGAAATTTATCACTAGTACGAAATGGAGCTCTCATTCAACAACTTGTCGGTTTATTTTCAGAATAGTTGACACTTATTGCTAACACTTTTAGAATAGTTTTTCTTACTTTAACTAAAATCCTTCATCTAAATATTTCCAATCAATTAGAAAGGAAAGCTCAGCTGGCTGAGCAACATCAAGACAAATAATAGAGTTATTACTTGTATATACCTCAAATGCATCTCACAAACATTGCTAGAAAAGAGCCATATGAATACATTTACAGATGGAGCACACTACCCTGGGGCTCCACCTCAATATGTAATATGTTACTACCCTTGTCCAAAATCTAGGGTATGGGGGGACAAGGTCCATATATAATATGCATGAATTTCCTTGAAAATTTTCAAATATGCAAGGGAAAAATATGAACATTTCATGTCCCCCACCCTCAAAATATAAGATATATACCTTGAAAAATATATAAGATTTTAAGATTTGTACATGTTTTTCATAATATGTGAGGCCCAAGGGGGGGGGGTCTTTTGGATGAGGGGGGGTAAAACAAAAAATACATTAAAATAACCCATCTCCTTTCAAATTAGTGTAACTTTTTCATGCATTACCCAAATTCAAGGTGTAAAGACATATTTGAAGCTCTTTTAGTGTAGAACACAACCATGTTAATTTTAATATTTTCTACTCATAGCACTACAAGACCTTAGGAAAATCATGGATGCCAATCAATAGGAAGTAGAACAATGGAAAATAGAACATGGGGACAATGAGATGATGGCTAACCGTGGTAAATATCATCCTGTTTAATTTTACAAAATGCATATATTTTTCATGTTTCTAAAAAGGATAAAGATAAAATCTCAATACAAGCATAATGCATGCCTGACAAAGTACCTAATTTAGAAGATCACAAACGAGGAAGATCCCAATATTGATAACATAAGCACAAGCTATAATAGATCATCATTCAGAAGTGATTTCAGCTTATTGCCTTGAAGTTCCATTTTGGCTACAATGTTATATTAGACGAGCTCCTCCAAATGGATTGAATGATTGAAAATGTGATTCTAGCAAAGTTCAACATGTTCCAAAGCGATGAGGCAAGAAAAATAAGAGATGCCAACTATGATAGAATGTGTGGCTGCCATTGTTGATTTGAATTTTGCAAAAGAAGCATATGGCAAACATTTTGATTTTTTCCCAACTCAAAAAGAGACCAATGTAGTTCTAGCACCTACAAGTACATTCTTCACTCCAAATCTTGTAGTCCATACCAATTTCAATTTTAGTCACACATGAAAAAACTATAGTACTTCATTGTGCTTTTTCGAATAGGGAATGGCAAACAAGATAAAGAAGAAGGCACAGAAGGCCCAATGCATTGCTACATGAAAACGATATATTGGACAAACTAGTAACCTTGAAAAATGGCTTACACAACACAAAACTAAGCCTCCTTTAAAAATGAAACATGATTTCTATATGTACAAACCGTTCCACCCGAACATCAAAACCAAAGTCCTAGCCACTAAAGACCGAAGGAGTAAGACAAATACACTCGAGGAAAAAATCGTAAAAGAGCTCAACACAATTGACTCAACATATGGCTACAATAACCTCAGTGGAAATCCATCGTCTACAAAAAATATCACTTTCTCAAAGATAGGGAGTACTTATATAGAAGTCCAGTTTTGATACACGTAAAGGACTTCCAATTTCAAACTATTGTTGAGTCATACTTTTGCAAGAGTCATAATTCTTAGCACATATAAGTCCATTTTTTGCTATTTGAAGAATTAGCACTTCTTTTTGGTACACATAAAAACATTTCAAGTATGAACTATTGTTAAGTCATACTTTTAAAGGAGTCAAGAATAACTACTACTTTTTGGTATACATGAAATGCTTTCAAGTATTGTTATTATTATAATAATATTGTTTGAGTATTGTTCAAGTATTTTCTCTATTATTGTGCACTCTTGATTTCCTAATTAATACTTCTCCAGTTGCAAGTCATTGTTCTTAATTAAGATTACCCTCAAACATGAACTTGTCGTTTGCTTCCACACTTTAACAACTGCTTGCTTGGATCTAGTTCATACAGTTTATCATTTTGCTAAGGGACATCCCACTTCAGAGCCTACTGTGGAGGATAATCTTCAATAGTTGTGTTCCAAAATAGTATTTGACCTCAACACTAGGCCACAATTTTTTGAAGTAATGAGGCTGTATCTATGTGCGCGCCACAATCTTCATGGTCATCATATTTAGACCTTTGAAGCCATGTTCAAGACACACTTTTGGAAGCCACCCCACCCCTTTTGTCATAGACTTTTTGATTGACATCGCATCATGAACAATGCCCTTACATCAGACATCATGCACTAGCAAGAATGGATTGTGAGCAAGAAGGGGGCCATGTTAACCCAATACCAATGTTAACAGTTCATGCAAGCACCACGTGTTTGTAAGATCAAGTGGAGAAGTGGGAGAGGATGTGAGGTAGGCAATATGATACTCACCTTGGAGCTGTATGGGTCAAGTGCTTGTAAAAAGAAAGAGAGGTGTGAAAGAGAGTACAGGGTTAGCCATCCCTTCAAAAGGTAGAATGTATAAATGGCCAAAAGTTTGACTTTGGTCTTCATTGTGTACATGCAACTTTTGGAATACAAGCTCTCTCATTCTCTCTATCTTCTTGTGAGTGAGACTTCTTGCTTTCCATTGTGTGTTGCCTTGTGATTGCCACTTTCCTCCCTTCGCTTCCCCCTTCCCTTCCACACCCCTTCCCCTTCTCTTCCCTTCCCTCTTCTTTTTCCCTCCCACTTCTTCATTCATATGGAATCACATTGACACAATATAGTAGGCACTTGTGTGACATGTGTTAGGCTCATAATTGCAAAGTCTCACAAGGAGTTGTTTGGGAGTGGGGTCTCCGACGACATTCCTCCAAGATTATTGTCAGGCTACACACCTTTATTGCAAATCATGTGGGGATGAGTTCCAAGATTAGCCATCATTATTCTACATGCATGCAGCCACAACTTTAGGAGCCTCCTCCCTTATTTCAACAACAGTTACTCCTTCATAGCCATTTTCTTTAGTGACAATCTTCATTATACTTATGCTTCTCCTTTGTGCCTTGCCACTCTCCCCTCCTTCTTTCCTGCTCCTTTTCCACCATCATGCTCACTTTGTAGGAGTACTCTTATCCCCAGTAGTTTCTTGCAGCCCTCCCATAGTCTCACCATGGTGAAGTACAAGCTCCTCTCTAGCTTTAACATTGCTCTTGCCCATGCTCACAAAGTGAAGGACTTTTGCACACCTGATTGAATTAGCACAATGACCTTGGAGCACCACCCCTACTCACCTTGAGGCCAAGAGCATACTCGCCTAGTTGGTCAAAGGCAATGCGGTCACAGTGGAGAGTAGAGAATACATGATAACTGAACAGGTGGTGGCTTAGAAACTGCGATTGCCCATGGATGCAAACAAATAGGCACTGCCAGTCCTCCCTATTGAGATGAAGGGAATGTTTGGCACGACTAAGTAGTCCAAGGGGTTGAAGAAGACTACCGAGCACCTCAATAAGCTCGACAACCCCATCATCATCCTTTCTTTCTATTTTCTGTGGAGCTAATTTGGCTCTAGAACAAATCCGTCAATATTTAGGCTGTAGGATACCTCCAGCAGGCCAAGGTGGGGAAACCCATGGCGTGGTCTCAACGTTGCCACAACAAAATCAGGAAGGAAATCGATCGATTGTAGGACATGCGACAGTAATGTGTGCTCTTGGATTGGCCAACTCTTTTCCTTTCTCTTTCCCTACCAATGAGGGGTGCAATAGCAATACAAAGATATCAAGCTCATCATTCAACCCCACCAAATGCCCTTAGAAAGCACCCAACCTACTGGCCATGAACCTCGCACATGTCCAAGAAGCTAGAGAAGAGTTAACGCCCAATAAAAAAGTTGGACAGTTAAAAGCTAAGAAGACACATGATTCGAGGAATTTGCACATTACGTGCTAGGCTAGTTGTTATCTTGATCTGAATCTTGGTATTTCTCTCTCTCTCCTATGCATTCGAGCTTTTGCGATATATGGCTGACTTGGCACCTTGGGTCACTATAGGCTCTCTCTTAGTGTGCCTAGGATATTGGATGCCCTCTCTACTTTGGCTAGAGAGCCAAAGTACACATGTGATGGCAAAAGCTCCACCACTACCTCCGCTTCCTTCGCTCCGCCCTTATCACATGATGAAGCACAATTGGCTAACATACATACTTGAGAGTTCTCTTTTCACGCCCAATCTTCAAGTTGAGGCCAGCTATGCAAGCCCGGCTCTGCTTTCGAGATAGTGAAGAATAGGTGTGTGTGATTAGCTCCTGGAGGGAGTCATAAGCATGCCAAAGGTGATTGCATTTAATAATACACAGCATCAAATTCGATAGCGTGCCCTTTGGCCTAAATAGTTTATCACAAGATCAACAAGTTGCAACACGATCGAAAACTTCACAAGGTGAAATGTGCATGTATTATGTAGAACATAGTATAAGTTTATGCTCTCACACATACAAATCCACACACCCACACATACTTGAGCATCCATTTACACAAAGGTCATCATACTGAGTTTCTAATAGCGCTCCGAAGGTGAAGGGTAGATTCAGCTATGTGACAAAGGCTAGCACTAAAGGAGAAGGTAGTCAAGAAGTAGTCCACATTCTCTTCATTCAAGCTACAAGTGTTGTGAAAGACTATAGAATTTCATTTTAGTCTACCCCAAACAAGCATCTAAGAAAAAAAATGCTTAAGCAATCTAGCCGATAGGGCAATGGACCATTTAAGATAATTTCACCTTGTGAAGTTTTCATCCGTGTCGCACGGCCTGCTGGTATTGTAATAAATTCTATCTTGCATGTCTACTAATAGGGAGGAAGCGTCTATCTAGATGAATATAGGAACATGCCGAAACTCATCCTCTAAAAACACAACACAGTGTGCAATTTCAATATCATGATCCTCTTTGCCCAGCAATCGGTGTACACCATTGTATAAACATTTGCTCAAGGGTTTATTACACATGAAATGTAATAAACCCCTGAACCATGCAACTGCTTTGCCATGACCCCACTTCCCCAATGTTGTGTCATGCTTTGCTCTATGGACAACACTATCACTGCAACTTTCTTAATTATGGAAATCCTAGCATAATACAATTGATAGATATCTGCTATCTTAGTAAGTGGTTGGAAGGATGAGCTGCTGCTGTCGCTATCCTCGTAAGTGTTGCGATGGCTATTGCTACTATTCCAGTAACTGTTGCGATGGCTGCACTGGAAGGCTTTGCTTTGGCTATGCTAGTTCTTACCATAGAAAATGAGAGTGAAGTTAGATTTAAGTTGTAAAATTGTCTGATATAGGACATTTAAGAGAGTCTTTTTAGCGCCTCTTATCAAAGTGTTGCACGTGTGCACGCACACACACATTGTCTACACTAGGATACTTAACTTCTTATATTTAAAGCAAGTACGTGTAGATTCTTAAAGAGGGATGAGATGCATTATCCTGACTAGTATATCAAGTACACTTGCATGAAATACCTGGAGGCACATGGATACATGGTAACTAAATCCAGCCACTAGAAGACAAACGGTTTGAAAATTAAAAAAGAATCTTTACATGATAGATATTATCCAAAGCCTTCTCACAAGGTTCAAAGGCATATTAGTTGATTGCACTAGGTTACAACTTGCTGTGGGACCCATACTAAAAGCATAATTTCATACCCACTTCAAAAATGTATTTTCAAATTGCTGTACAACAATAAATAAATGTGCGCCAAAACTGAAACATTTTGAGGATTAAGCTGACAGTGACTATTGTCTACTTTTTAACAAAGAAGGCAATGCCAGGAATGTAGGCCATCATCTCTCGGTCGTATTGATGCCCTCTAGGCCCCGGTATGTGCCATGTAGCTTTAGTTATTGGCACTTAGGTCACCTAGCACTTTTTGTGTCTTATGACACCTAGTACTAGTGGTACCACTAGGACACTATCCTAGGGTTCCCCTTTATTTTGTACTTTGTACTTTCATTTCATAGTTGTTGATGTGACGGCTTTCAGCGTTCTACTCCACATTTGTACCTCCTTTCGCTTCCTTGAGCCTACAGTGGTATCAGAGCATTTTGCTCTTGGAACCCGTATTTCCTTTTGCTTCCGTGCAAGCTGCTTTCATTGCTTGCATCTTTAGCTAGCATGGAGGTGACGTTCAGTGTTAGCAAAGTGTACGTACATTTTCTTATAGTCTCCCGTACAAAGGTCTACGTGGATTGCGTTAGCGTCGTACAACTTGCGTCAACACTAGACAGCTCTCGTACAAAGTTGCACCATCCGTTTGTACAACGTACGAAATCATCCATACAGCCATCATCGTCTATACATGCTTGTACCTAAAAGGCTCCAATACACGCACATCATTCCTACACGTCTGTAAGATTGACGCATCTGTTCGTATGATTGACGCCAAAGTGCTAGTTTCGGCTCATGGTCACTTTTGCACGTTTTGTCAACACACTTGACTTATGCATGTCCATCTTCCCAAGTTTTGGGGGCTTTTGCAGAATTTGCTTGTTAGCTCAATTTCAACTCCAAAATTGGGGCTTTTGAGTGCTTTGACGTCAGATTGTCAATTTGCATCAATTTTTGGGGCCTTTTCCTTAATTTGGCTTCTTTTGTTGCAATTTGCCCTTTAGAAACATTGAGCTTCAATTTTGCAAAGGACAAGGCCTTTGGCAAATTTGCAGGTACTTTTTCTCTTAATTTGAATGAGAGAATCTGACATTTGCTATCTCTAGCAGTCAGATTGGTCTATTTTGGCATTTTTGCAAGACATTGTACTCAGATGCAAGATATTCTCATATTTGCATGTTATTTTGCCACATTTGCTCAAAAAGCAGTGACATTTACTTGCTTTGATATGAAATTGGCAATTTTCAGTGAAATTGACAAGAAATTGCACGACATTTGGTCACATTTGCAAAGTTGCAGCTTAATTTGAGGCTTTTCCACATTTGCCCTCTTTTTGACCATTTTGCCCTTTCAGATTGTGGGGTTTTTGCCTTGGCTTCTATTTGCAGTGATCTCATTTAGTCACATTTGCAGTTGAAAGCCATGAGGCTATTTTTGCATCACTTAGTCAGTGCACTTTTACTTGTGCTTTTTACAATGGCTGGCAACAACAATGATTTGTTTGACATTCTCCGTGAAGATAAGTTGGATGGCACCAACTATCCTATGTGGTCCTACCTTATGAAGCATATCCAAGTTGCAAGAAACTTTTGGAATATTTGAGGCCAGCCAATGCTCAAGTGGCTGCCCCTACTGCTAGCACTCCTCTAGGGGGAAATTCTCCTGACTCTTCTTCCTCTAGTACTCATGTCACTATTGCTCCTACTTAGGACCAAATCAGATGGGATTCTAGAGATGTAAATGCACACTCATGTATTGCTTTATCATGCAAGAGAATTATTATTCCACACATCCGGTCATGTAGGACAGCAAAGGATGCTTGGGATAAGCTAGCTTCTCTTTATCAGGTTTAGAATGAGACACGGGTTGCATATTTAAGAAGACAATTGCAGAAACTCAATATGCAAGAAAGTGACTCAATGGATACATATTTAACAAAGGTCAAGGACCTCATGGAGCAACTTGTAAATATTAATGAAGTGGTGCTTAATTCTCAGCTTGTAAGCACTACATTGAATGGACTGCTAGACACATATCAAGGGTTTGCTACAACCCTTAGACTTATAGCCAATGGAAATCCTGATCACTACTCATTTGATCAATTAGTCACTTTGCTTTTGCAGGAAGAGCAAAGTCGTGCTAATAGACAAGCTACTATTCCTGACCATGCATTTGCTTCACAGCAGAAAGGAAAAGGCAAGGCTTCCAAGCCTATGGGCAATCCTAAATGTGTGCCTAACAGTGGCAATTCCTCCAATGTATCTCAAAATACAGCAGATAAGTCCAAGAAGAAAAGATGCAACTATTGTCGCAAGCCACGACATGAAATTTCAGAATGCAGGAAGCGCATTGCTTCAGAGGAGAAGAAAGCAAGATTGACAATAAATGCCTCACATGAATCCCATGAGCAAATGCCTCACATGCACATGCTCTCCAAGATGATTGGACATGGGCTGTCCGTTGCTCTTTTGATCCCTCCGAAGTTGATGCATTCTTTTCTGCTAATGATGCTCAGTCTTGGTATTTTGATAGTGGTGCTTCCAAGCACGTAACCTCTTGCAGACAGTTGTTTCAATCCTTGGCTAATGCACCTCGAGGGGGGACTGCCACATGTGCTAATAATGCTTCCTATGCTGTTAAAGGCATTGGAGATGTGCAACTCACATCCATTTCAAGCCATCCTGTCACTTTGACAAATGTTCTTTTTGTGCCTGGAATTGAAATCAACTTGATTTTAATTCCAACAATTACCACTTTAAGTTTCAGAGTGATATTTGATGGATATAGGTGCCTAGTATATGATCTTTGTGATGGCAATGCCATAGTTCTCACTGGTACTTTGCAAAAGGAGCTTTATCACCTTGATTATCACTCAGCTGCACTTTCTATTGAATCATTTGCTATTTCAGATTCACGACTTGCTGAAACTCATCTTTGGCATGAGAGATGGATCATCTAAATTATAGAGCTCTTGCCAAGTTACATTCACAGGGCATGACAAATGATGTATCTCAAACTCTCACAATTTCCAAACATGTGTGAGGCCATCATCTCCCGATCGTATTGATGCCCTCTGAGCCCTAGTATGTGCCATGTAGCTTTAGTTATTGGCACTTAGGTCACCTAGTACTTTTAGCGTCTTATGACATCTAGTACTAGTGGTACCACTAGGACACCGTCCTAGGGTTTCCCTTTATTTTGTACTTCGTGCTTTCATTTCATAGTTGTTGATGTGACGGCTTTCAATGTTCTGCTCCACGTTTGTACCTCCTTTCGCTTCCTTGAGCCTACAAGGAAGGCTGCTGTTCTGCAGGAGATGCAAGCAAGGAAAACATACAAAACTAAATGATAATGGTAGACTGTTATGTAGGGGACAGTCTTTAAGTATTAAAAGCATCAAAGGCCTTAATGAGGAGGGCTATATCAAACACAGTGAACACAGAAAACTGCCCCTTCAAAGTTGAATGATGTACAAATGCACTTGGAGGATATTCTGTCAACTTTTTCACACCCGAGAATTTAAAAGCTGCGTAAGAAACATAATAAAGATGTTCAGAGTGAAAACATCCAGAACTTGCGAGAACTATGCAATGGGACATAAGTCACCGCATAAGAAATAGTCAATAGTAGTAAATAGTCAATTGTTCACTTTTAAAGAAAGAGCATAATTATAAGGAGATATTTCCCGATAAAGTTTACCAACAATTTCAAAAGAATAAGATGTCTCAGCCAGCAGTTACAACAGCTTGCACTATTTGAAAATGACTGCCAGGGAGAGATATTTTGTTACATTAAGATTGAAAAATATAATAGTGCGTCATTACACACATAATGAGAGCTTTAAACAACCTATTGCAAAAAAAATACTGGATTTTCATCAATTTTGAGGAGTATAGAGGTACAGCGTTCACAAACATGCTGAAATTATGAGCCTCTGTGGCTGTATCATCAAAATCATTTTGATAAACAGGAGCAGCCTGGAAAAGTGAACACGGTTTCCTCAAACAAATGTTTGTTCTAGTACCTAGAAAGGTAAAGGCCTATTTACATTGTTTGAAAACTGTCATATACTGTTAGAGGATACTCTGTACAGGTCATTTCCAGTAACCTCTCATTATCTGTATTTGTAAAAGAAAGAGCAAAGGGTGTGCATAGTCTAAAAGAACTAACATGTAACTTTCTTGAGGATTGCAGCCATTTGATTCCCACATGCCGCTTGTAGGACCAAATATATTATAAATAAAATATATAGGCCTGCAAAAACTGCCAAAACTGCTGTGACAGTTGTAGTTTCAATGATATATGTAGAGCAGAAATCAATGAGAAGGTAACCATTGACGCCCAGGAGCATTAAAGCTATCACCCAAGATAAAGCCTGTAAAAAAGTTTCAACCCCACAGAAGTCAAGTATACACTTGATCATCTTTACAGAACAATATACAACCATACATAGTAGTAATCAAACGAGAAGAAAAACGCTTTAACCTAAATAGCCACGTGCTCATCTTAGTATCGATAATCACATGTTAGTGTTTCTATTGGCAAATTAAAAGCATCTCACTACAATGAAATACAAAAATGTTGCATAGGAATATTGCAACCCAAGTAAAAGATGGGTAAGCATAGCTACTTTCCAATCCATGTACTTTTTTGCTTGATCTTCGTCTGCAATGTATATGGCACAGTGCAACTCTACAAATTTCTCAGCATCCTTTTTGTAGAGTCCCCTCTAGGTATAGCCCTAAACACATTCCAAACCAGCAATCAGCAAAAAGGCCACTGACCTCTCAGCCACCCCTGCTAGAGATCAGATTCCCGCAAGCCTATGTCTATAGCTTTGGCGTCCCCATACCACCAGAACCCGTTTCCAACAAACCTTTGGCCAGCATCTCGTGATCCGTCAGGAGTCTAGGCTCATGGTCCACATTTGACCATCTAGTGGTGTGTGGACACTGAATAAACTCACAATAGCCTTGGCCACTCTTAGATTGAAGAGCATTTCGCTCTATGGACCTTGGCTAAATATAGCCTTGGTATTGTCCACGCCTTTAGATCACGTTAGCCAGCTTCCCTTAATCCCAAGGCCCCATAAGCTGGTTGGATTAAATTTACTAATTCACGTCGTCTACTTACACAACATTCTTCCCCTCTTCATCTACTCTTAAATAAAATTGGGAAAGTTCTTGCAAAATAGCAATTGACTCCCAAGTTGAGTATTCCGCATACGTATCCTTCCACTTAACTTTGAACTCCAAAATTAACTTATCCACAGGTTCCCTTTGCTTCAAAATCGATAACTCTTTTGGGCTCATTTGGAGCATTCTAGCTTATACGCAACCTCACTAATCTTTGTTAAGATTAGAGGGAATCCACAATACCTAAAGGATAACTTCAACACCAATCCCGTTCATAACGTCTTTAAATCCTTGCAGTCACTAGCATCTCTTGCATATCCGGTATGAAATCCTTGGCTACATCTGAATACCCTTCAATCCAGCCGTCATAGGAGACCTGGGTTCATATCTGTACATAAGCAATGAGCATCAACGGATTGTAACCAATAGCCGTACACTTAGCACTATTATAGGCAAATTCCACTATCAGGATATACTTTTCCCATTCAAATGGCCTATCTTCCAAGACCTGATTCACCGTCTCTATTTGCACATCGAGTTCAGAATGCTCAATGGAAATCATCCTTAAAGTAGTTCCCAGTTTTTGAACTTGCCAGAAGTGCCCAGAGAACTTCGTGAACTCTATCACTGTCTATGTCATAAGGCAACCCATATAACTTGAACAACTGCTCAACAAACTAGAGCGCCAGCTCAGCCGACTTCACGGTTGTCTAAAATCTTGCCATCTTTGTCAACCTATCTATCACTACTCATGATAATTCCGCACATGGGAACATTCCAATTTGCTTCCAGGGATATGTAGAGGATGCAACGACCCTCCGGCCTTTAGGCATTCTATTTTATTCAATTGACACTGTTGGCATTTAACCCTCCTTTTAGGCTGGTAAAACATTCATTTTACTAAGTCATAGGTTCATTGAATTCCTACATGACCTGCAGTTGGAGCGTCATTGCATTCATATAAGATCTCTTAACCTCAGCGTTATCAAGAGCACAAACCTTTCCATTGTGAAACAACAAACCATTCCAAATAAAGAACTGACTACCCATCACCTGACCAGATGGTATAATCCATGAGTCTTGGTCTATCTGTGTGGAGCTACCTATTTGGACCTGCTCCTAACGCCGACCAATTTGAATGTCAATCGTACATAGCCATCTCACGAACTCATAAAGGTCAGCTCCAATCTCGGTAAAACCCAAAGGGTAAACTTCACCAATGAGACTCAAAGCATCAACAATCTTGTTGAAGCTACCCTTCTGATACCTAATCTCCACGTCCAAATCTTGCATTAACTAGTCCATCATGCCTTCCTTATGATAGACTCATGGTCTATCCATACAACAAACTTGGATCCATAAAAATAATATCTCCAAGTTTTCAATACGTGAAGAATCGCATATAATCTCCTAAGTATGCCACTGTTAAATCTGTTGACACTAGTCAACACAAAACCAGTTCAGGCGCCAAGCAACCAAGTACCCTAGTTGGCCTAATGAGCAGCCAAGCCCCAAGCAATGGATCTCGAGCGGCAAGGGCAAGGAGCAGGTCACCACTAGAGCAGACCAATTAGAGTTAGCAATCTGGGAAGGTTCCCGGGTAGAAATTTAGCAGGTCAATTGCTAGAACCACCAGGTAGAAGGGAAGATTCATGATGTAATAACGAGACAGGCCTTTTGGCTTGCAGGTGTCTTGTATGAAAGGCAAGTCTGAGTGAGTCCGGAGTCCTGTTGTGAGAGTAGAGTGGTCTGCCTCGAGTCAAGGCGAGTGTCTGGTCAGCCCCCGATTGTTGTACTGGCCAAGTCCCTTTTGGATTTATACAAGTGCTTTGGAATTCGGTTGTTCACTTGTGTGCCTATCTTGTCTATTCATTTCACCCGTCTCCATGCGAGTTTCACGGTTCAACTTTCACCCACACAACACAAACCTCTCAAGCCCCAGTTAGGAAGGTCTGTGACCAATCACCAAGGAGTGCAAGAGGGGGCATCATCCCATCAAGCACTGTGCACGCACTGCACACCGGGTAGCTTGAGGGGTGAGTGGACCCAAGCGTCAACATTTGGCAATCTTGCTGTAATAGATGTGTTGAAATGTTCGAGTGGGGAATTGATGGGGTTGAGTAGAGAAGTCTTAACTTTGAGTGCACAGACAAAACCACCAAGCAACAGTTCATGCTGACCAATGACGAGCTGTGACTGTTACTTTTTTTAGCGCAATATGCAGAAAGAAGACAACGATACACATCCAAGAGAGAGCATACCTGGGCTAAGGCTACAGAGAATGAGGCTGCCATGAATCCCGAACCTGGTATGGCAAATCCACGAGGTGTAGGTAGCTGTAAACCCCGGGCAACAGCTCGGCCAACCTAGACCAAGTGTCAATTGTGGACCAAGAGGAGCAGGTTTTGATTACTACACTGACACCAGGAGTGAACCAGTTAGGGGAAGCACAACCTGAAGTCTTAAACCAGGAAGCAACCTTCACACAAGGGATGGAAGATTCTGAGCAGTCATCCACAGAAACTCTTCATGTTGAAGAACAGACCAGCACAACAACTCAGGGTGACGTGAGACAAATGCGCGGGGTATGACAAATCGAAGCGGCCCCAAAATGCCCAATGTACGCCCCAACACCAAATACAAACAACTAGCTTCCGATGCAAACACCCTTCCCGTAGTAAAGTCACAGCTAACAGCCGACACCTACGCAGCGCAATCCACAATCCGCCCATAGAAGACTGACACGCATCAACCGTGCACGACGGCCATCACACCGCTCTCATACTTCTCTTGGGTCTCTACCCCTACTTATATCCACGCCTCACAAGATTCCAACATTGCTTATGGAACTAAGTAAGCTCACAATACACGTGCCATCAAGCGCCAAGGAGCCCAACTAAAACCATTGCCAATTTTCAATAATCAAGCCACACAAAGGATTAGTCCATATTTCAACTAAATCTTGGAACGAATTTTCATTTGTTCCGTGTAGCCCTGCACTCTTTCCATGAGTGTGGATTGGATGGATAGTAGTAGGTGGATTTTCACCTCAGAGGAAGTGAAAGGAGAAAGAGTAGATTGATGCGACCATACCCTTGGATTGGGTTGTTACAGAAGACAGACCTCACCGCTGTTGCTCTACCTCGCATGGGACATTTACGAGGTTAGGTATCCCACTTCAGGTCATATGATTGCGACTAGGTTCAGACAAGGATGCCTTGACTTTTTATTTATGTTCACTCTAGAGGCAAGTTGTCCAAGTCTAGCGATGTGGACTTGCTTTTGACCCGGTCCAAGGCCTTGGGTCATATGGACCATTGTTTCTTGACTTCAAGGTGGTATCTAGACCCTTTTTTGGATCACATTCCCTTAGGCCAATGGAGGATTTGGCTTTAGGGAGGTGTCCCCATAGAGTATTAACCTCCCTATTCGCAATTATTTAATTAGCTATCGCTCCCCCTCTCTCTCAATTAACCTATGCCTCTGTCTCAATTAACCTCCCTCTCTCTCAATTTTGTTTGCCCTCCCCACTGATCCACCTCGCCTCCCTACTCCCCTCCCTGCGCTCAGCACTCTCCTCCCTCCCCTCCCTCTCCTCCCTCCCTCTCCCTCCCCTCCCTCCCTTGCCTCTCCGCTGCGCTCAGTCCTCCCTCTCTCCCCCCTCCCTCTCCCTCTACTCAGCCCTCCCCTCTGTTCCTCCTCCTTCCAGGGAGGCTTTCACAGGCTCCCTTCTCCTCCCTTCAGGCTGGCCTGCTCTTTATTGCAGCCAGCAGAACCTTCTGGACACCAAGAGCTTCTCCAAGAAGCTTGTAAACTTCTCTCGAATCTTCTGCCAATTCGTACGAAGCCTTACCTTTGATTACATTAATTTGTTTACTCCCCCCTTCTCCTCCCGGCACAAATTAATTGATTGCGTCGTTTTCTCGCTGGGAAGCCCTATTGGGATCCCGAGGAGTGGGGTTGTTGCTCTTGTTGTATTTTTTAACTTAATAGAAGTCTTTTCATTGAAATAAAAAAAAGAACAGCTAGGTGGTCTGAAATTTAACATAGTAGCAAATCCCTAAGCCGAATGCCAAAGGCTAATGAATTGAGTTTTACTCAAATTCCAAAATGATTTCCTGAGTACTTAAAGAAAATGTGAGTTGGACCCTCACTTTTCTAAAATATTGAAAGCAAATATAAGGAGTGATCCAACAAGTCAAGGAGGTTCATTAAGGCGTCACATGGAAATGGTTACATCATAGGTTGGCGATGAAGGACCTCAAGTGCAAAACATATATGCTAAAGATGGCTACCTGCTCTACAAAGATAGCGTGTGTCCCGGGAAATGACATTAGGTGCCAAACTTTTTGAGTGTCGTGATAGTTTTAGTACTGGTTACCCAAAATTTCAGAAGACGTATCCACTTTTTTTTTTAATTCCTTTTGGCCAAGATAAGGATGTCCAAGATTATGTATTAAAATGTCAACATAATATAGGGAGTACGGCTTTCCTCTCTAGCAATTGGAAAAGTATCTCCATGGATTATTGATTGCCTAGGCCATAGAGAAAGCATGACTCTATGTGGATAACAGTGGATCAATTGATCCAAGATGGCTTGATCTATTCCAGCCAATGAAGAGGTTAAAACCTCCCAAATCAGCAAAGCTATTTGTGGAGCATATCTATAGATTGTGTAGGCTACCAGTCAATATTGTTAGTGACCAGGATAGCAAATTTAACAGCCATTTTTGGAGGGCTTTTTTTAATGAGGTTGGGAACTACTTAGAATATGAACACTGCGGATCATCCACAAATTGCGAGTCAAACTAAAGGAGTCAGTCAAGTTATGGAGCACAATGAATCATCTAAAAAGTGAGAGTCAAACTGGAAGGGTCAACCAGGTCATTGAGGATATGCTTCGAGCATATGTGAAAGGGTCAATTAGGTCATTGAAAATATGCTTCAAGCATTTGTAAGAAAAGGCAAACTAATTGTGAATAGCATTTTCCCACATTAGAATTTGCATAAAATAGTGTCAAATATTCAACAACACTTTTAGTTCATTCATGATGTATGGACCTCAACCTAGAGCCATAATTGCCGTGGGACTTGCAAAAGAAAAGATTAAGGTAGCCAAAGACTTTCTTAAATATATAAATCCAATGCTTAAATTAACTAAAGATAGAATTAGACAGGCTCAAGATAGAGCAAGAAATTATACAAACCCATAGAAAGTTGGACTTCGAAGAAAATGCGATTAGGGTGCTAGAATCTTCCAAAAACCTAAAAATGAGTAAATGCCTCATTCCTAGTACTTAGGAGAATTGGAAACCTTACTTATAGCCTTACCAGAAGGATGTAGAGTACATCTAGTTTTTTATGTAATTAGACTAAAAAGGAAGTTAGGAGATGATGACAATCTACTGGAAATAAACTCCTAGTTGAACTCATTGATATACCTAGATGAATCCAAGAACATTCCCAAACTCATCCTCTAAAAACACAACATAGTGCAGTTTCAATCTCATGATAGTCACTCACAAGGTTGAAAACCATAAACTCCTAATTGAACTCATTGAACCTATAACTTCACCACATGTGCCAAAAAAATTTTAGATGGACAAGATATACATATGTCAAGAATGTCTGATTAAGTGTAAAGATAGACCTGAAGAGAGTTCAACACGGAGTTCAACACGGAAAAGGATAAACAATCTCTAAAGGAATTTTGTTGTTGAGGACGTAAACCAGTCTTAAGGGGAAGGGAATGTTACGTCAACCATAATCGTGGAACCTTGTGGTTTGGCTATAGTGAGGCAATAAACCAAGATGGCTCGACAAAGCTTGCATTAATTGGGAGAGGTTAATCCTAGGCTTAAACATTAATACTAAGGTGCTCCCCATCTGCAAGCCCCCATATGAGGAGAGACTAAACAAACTCATAGTCAACGATAAGTTCCCAATGCCCACATTGAGTACATTGTAGAGAGACTAAATCGTGCCAAGTACACGGGTTTGTTTGGATAATCCAATAGCGCGGTGCTTGGAAGAAACGAGGCTGGCCACTCATTATAAGGGGGATAGTTGGAGCTTGTTTGCATAGGGTATGCTCAAGATCCCATGGTAGGAACGTGACTGAAGGAGGTGGTGCCATATGATGCTACAAGGGTTGGACCTGTGTACGAGGATGGTTTGCTTATGCAAGACTGAACCTGGAGGAGCAGGAGCCAGTGGTTGAAAGACCAAGAATCGACATCGACATCACATTGTTCCAAAGGGCATCGACATGGGAGCTGATGGAGTATCTTCATTGACGAGTTGGGATTGAACCAAGATGTGTCGGTGAGAGGGGGTGTTGGAAAAGTCACCTCCCCATCTATAAGCCCCCATCTGAGGACAGCATGGGGGAGGTGGACTTAGGGTTGAATCAGATTGATGTGGCTGCCACATGGGCAGCATACAAGCTCAATGGGGCTGCCATGTGGACAGCACAAACAAGAAGAACCTGGTAGTGTTGAAGATGTCGAGGAGACCTGGGACTATCTGGAATTGCCATGCAATGGTCAAGGACTGTACGGAGCAGAGAAGCGCAGATCTGACAGGGTGGAATGACCAGAAGGGACCGGGAATGTTCGGATAGGTACGGCTGTCTGGAGCAGCTGTACAAAAGCTTGGAAGGGGTACCAAGGCTTGGAACAGGTTGGCCAGGTGAGGACGGGTGCAGGCCAGCAAGAGCAAGGAAAGTGGCTGCAATGGGATATAGGACCCTACCAGGCTGGTTGGCTGACCAACCAGGTCGGCCAGCCAGCAGACCCAGGTCCGGTCCCCACAAACCCAAAGAGGGCGTGGTGGGGTCAGTTGACTGGGGGACCCAGTACAGTCACTATAAAAGGAGTCCCTCTAGGGAGCATAACTCACTTACCTTGGACCCAGTTTTGGAGCAGATTGGTACTGCTTGGAGTCTGCCTCAACATCCTCTGGAGGAGCACAACGGTGCAGCAAGGGAGGTGGCTACTGAAGGGCGGTCTACATCCTTTGGCTGTCATCTGAAACAGCAAAGAGACCGGGAATCAAGAGAACCTTGGGCCTGACCATTGGCTGCACACCAGGGCAGCAAGGAGGTGAAGAGTGCACAGCATTCACTGTCTTGTGTTGTGGCAGTCTGGCAAGGATATTTTGCAGGCATGGTGACAAAGCCAACACAAGCTCTAAGGAGCATGCAGGCTGAGGGATCTAGAAGTGCCATGGAGGTAGGAGGACAGCACATTTTGGTTAGGACAGAATCCCACGCTCTGGTGGGACTCCAGACTCATTTTGTATTGTGTCCATTGGACAGAAATATATCTTTTGTTGGTTCTATATCTTTCCTATGAGCACCGTTTATTTACTAGCTTGCACATGTATGATTGAGCACACTGAGGAAAGAACTTTTGGGTTCCTTCCTATAATACCACTGTGTGAATTCCTGGGCTACACATATCTATCTTCCCCTTTGTTGTGGTTATTTCTAATAAAGGTAAGACATGAGAGGGCTTTAATGGAAGGGTCTTGTAGGACATGTGGCACCAAGCGAGTAAACTGAGTAGCAAGCATTGGAAAGGGGGCAGGGTGAGAGAGAGTGTCACGATCTGTGACGTATTCCTTTCTCTATACCTTAGACTTATGGATGGTTTGATGAATGGACACTTGTGGAAGGGTATGCCCTTTCGACGGGACACTTCCTATAAGGCACAACCCTTCACAAGAGACAGTCTATGGAAGGACACTCCTATGGTAATGTACCCTCTCATCAAGGGTCACACCCTTCACAATGACACAATCCTCAGCTAATTCTCTCGTCCCGTATTTTCTATCACGGGTGATGGCATATCGATTGTTTCACCCAGCCATACTCTCGTGGATCGCATTTTTCTTCAGATACATCTTTTCTTTTTTCCTCATGCATATCCACGAGACCCACAACTCCCTAGATGGTTCCCCCTTGCCACATGTCATCATTTTAGCCTTTTCCACTTGGTGCACCATTTACCCTCTCTTGGGGCACATTTAAACCTTTTTGCCCCTTGGCATTATTGCACATTTAGGTGCACCTAGGCCTTAGCACTCAGAACCTAGTCAATGCCATTTCATCCTCACCTAGGACCTTGGCAGTTACTTCTCTTGACCATTTTATTTACGCACATTAAATATTACAAAAGTCGGTCATCTAAGAGAAAATGCCCACCGATCTTTCCGAGGTCATGCTATCTCGGCTAGAGCATAACATTCCTTCCCTCTTCAAGCATCAGCGTCCTCGATGATAAAATCTGGGAACACTCTCCGTAACTGGTATACGGATTCCCAGGTAGCTTCCGATAGAGGCTAACCATGCCATGCAACCAACACCGTGGGTATCATCCGATTTCGTATTTGCATTGTTCCCCGGTCCAGGATTCTTGTTGGTCTGCGTCTTGCATTATCCTCTACCTCCTGAAACAAAACCACAACTTTGATTAGTGAGTCACCAATATGCAAAAATTTCTTTAAACGAGAAACATGAAACACTGGGTGCACCTTACACCCCGGTGGTAATTCTAATTTATAGGCTACCTTGCCTATTCTTTTCAGAATTAACCACGACCCACAGTATCGAGGTGATAACTTAGCACACTCTCCTAAAGTTAACGACTTCGAGTGCGAAGAAACTCTGAGAAAAACTTTTTCTCCTTCCTTAAATACTCTTATAGATCGGTTTTCATCCGCATACACCTTGGCTCTATAGCCTGGCGGATATTAGCTCTCGTAAGTGCTAGCATCTCCCGCATCTGAACCACAAAGTTCACGGCACTAGGCACTTTCTGGGGTACTCCAACTATAGTTGGATTTGCTGGTCTATAACCATAGTTCAGCTCAAATGGACTGAACCCTGTAGAGGAATGTTTCCTATCATTGTAGGCAAACTCCAACAATGGCAACCACTTGTCCCATGTATGTTGCCTCAATGACACATATGCCCTCAGCATATCCTCTAAGGTCTGGTTGACTCTCTCTGTCTGACCATCCGTCTCAGGATCATCCCCACTACTCATTCCCAACTCAGTCCTTAGTGTCTCAAATACCGCTGTCCAAAAATGACTGGTAAATCTGACATCTCTATCTGACACTATGGATCTAGGCAATCCATGCAGACGAAATATATGTCTAATAAACAAATCCGCCACTTGCGGGGCACTAACAGACTCCCTAGTCGGAATGAAGTGAGCCATCTTGGTTAGACAATCAACCACCACAAGGATAGAATCATACCCTCCTCGTGTCGTAGGCAGCCCTACAATAAAATCCATGGAAATGCTCTCCCACTTACCTAGTGGTATCTCCAAGGGCTGTAAGAGTCCGGGTGGCTTCACCCGCTCGGCCTTACTTACCTGACACGAGAAACACCGTGTCACATATTCATGAATATGCTTTTTCATCTTTGGCCAAAAGAAATCTCGCTTCACGAGATCATATGTCTTCTCGACCCCTGGATGTCCCGCACATGGGCTATCATGGCACTGTCGAATGACTCTCTGCCTGAGATCATTCTAACTAGGTACTACTACCTTGCCATTTCTTTTCAGCATACCATCCCTTATGGTATATCTTGCATATGTTTGGCCTTTTCTGGATGCCAAGTCATCCTTTTCATTTTCCCCGGGTTTTAACACATGAGCCTTAGGCCATAAGCTCTGGACAAACTCGTCCACCTTTTGAGTTTCTCTGATCTCGGTCATTAGAGCACTCTCTAATACCGTGAAACTCAGGTTGTGCATAATGCGAGATAACGCATCAGCAATCTTATTATCCTTTCCTCTTCGGTACCGAATCGTTAAATTAAACTCCTGCATGAGCTCTGTCCACCTAGCTTGGCGGCCCCTCAAGTCAGGCTGTTTACTAAAATGTTTCAGAGTATAATGATCCACATCCACATAAAACTCTGAACCATATAAATAATGCCTCCATGTTTTCAAAGCATGGATAACTGCATACAACTCTAATTCATGAATTGGCCAATTCCTTTGAGAGGGAGAAAGCTTCTTGCTTTCAAAGGCTACTGGCCTTCCCTCTCGAAGGAGAACTGCTCCTACCGCAATGCCACTTGCATCGGTTTCCAGGAACAACGGTTTCTGGAGATCAACTATTTTTAACACCGGTCCTGTGACCACAGCTTGTTTTATGGTGTTAAAACTTTCTTGTTGATTCTGTCCCCAAATAAAAGGTACTTTATCTGAGGTCAGATCAGTCAATGGTGATACTATTCCGGAATATCCTTTGATATGCCTTCTATAAAACTGGACAAACCCCAAGAATGATCGCAGCGCGGTTAAACTCTGAGGGATTGACCAAGTTAGTATCGCAGCCACTTTCTTTGGATCCATTTCTACTCCCTGTGGAGTAATTATGAACCCTAAATATTCAAGCCTAACCATACACAGTATAGTTTTCTTTCTATTTACATAAAGACTGGCTTTCCTCAAAGTACTGAACACTACTCTTAAGTATTCACGATGCTCAGTAATACTTTTACTGAATATTAGAATATCGTCAATAAAATGTACTACGAACTTTCCGATATACGGACGTAGTAAATCGTTCATAAGCATGACGAATGTAGCCGGAGCATTGGTAAGTCCGAAGGGCATTACCAAAAACTCATAATGACCAAACCTGCTTCTAAAAGCGGTTTTATACACATCCTCGGCTCTAATCCGGATCTGATAGTAGCCACACTTAAGATCTATCTTGCTGAAAATCACGGCTCCATGTAATGCATCTAGCAAGTCATCAATCCGAGCCATCGGATACCTGTGCTTAACAGTGATATTATTCAATGCTCTGTAATCTATACAGAGGCGAAACGTATCATCCTTTTTCTTCTTTAATATCACTGGCGAAGCAAAAGGTGAGAAACTTGGTTGAACTTGAGGTATTCTTCCAGTTGTCTACGCACCTCTGCCTCTTCAGTAAAACTCATTCTATAGGGAGGTCTATTCACAGGTTCTGCCCCCCGGATCAGTTCAATCTTATGCTGAACTTTCCGCTCTGGAGGTAACCCATAAGATAGTTCATCCCTAAAACATTCAGAGAACTTCTCTGATATCTCTTTAGCCAACTCGGCCATTTCCCCATCTTGGGTAGCCTCAGTGCTAGTCGATGCATCATCAATCGACTCTACCGATGCTATACATAGACACAGAAACTCTTTCGGAGTCCTCCGAATTTCCATGGCTGAAATCAGTGGTCCTCGAGGTAAATCCTTCTCACCTCGCAAAACATATTCTACCCCGTTCATCTTGAACTGGTAAATATGCTTCTTCCAATCAATGGCTGGATTTTTCCGAAAATGCCAAGCCATGCCTAGGGCTATATCTGCGTGAGCAAGTCTGGTCAATTCAAAGTCCAGCTTCTCAACATAGTCATGAATTCGAAGTTCCAACTGGGTAACCCTTTGGTCCCATACTTCAGTTGAACTTCCGTCCGCCATCCTGACTATATAAGCATAGTCAGACGGACTAGTTTTTAACTTGAGCCTCTTAATAAGCTTCGAGTTGATTACATTGTGTGTTGACGCTGAGTCAAACAACACAATCACATCATGATTGGCTACTTGCCCTTTCATTTTAATCAACTCGGGCTCATCGAAAACCGTATACCCCATTGCTGCGGGCTTTGAAAGGATGTTATCAGGTGCACCGCTTACTAACTTAGTAACAGACACACTTAACAACACAGGTACTAACCTATGAGAAGGTCCCGCCAATTGCATCTGCATATGTTCCGCATTGGGACTCTCTTGCATTTCCACGTCGCATTCAGATATTATCATATTAGCCATGCGACGGTCTTTATTCAGTGGACAATCTTTCCACTGATGTCGCTGAAGGCAGCCGAAGCACAATCGTTCTTTTCTAGCTTTCTCTTTTTGTTCACGGGTCAACGAGGACTTTGACCAAGCCCGAGCTGCCATTGGAGTTATTTTCCTTTTCACCCCAACAATGATACTTGTTTTTGCTGGTCCCTCAACCGGCTTCACCTGCTTGGTTTGGCCACTTGGTTGCGAGACACTTGCCTTTGAAGTCCATTTCCTCCAGAATCCCCCTTTTCTCGGGTACTCATACTGAGTCCCTGCCTGCACAAATCCACTAGATCTGCCTCTGGCATCCTCATAGTTCAGGGCTACTGCAATAGATTCATCTAATGTAGTCACATATTTAGCCCGAACTTCCATTTTAATTTTGTCGTTCAATCCATAGATATAGTCTTTTAACTGAACCGACATAGGGAGAGGGTCCGTTATTTTCATGACACATTCCCTGAATTTGTCAGTGTACTCTGCCACCGACAGACTCCTCTGACGAAGGTTTCTATAAGCATCCCAAGCTCGGGACTCTTCATCAGGTGGAAGAAAGTGTTTCTTAAATTCAGCTTTAAACCCTTCCCAGGTGGTAGGAGCAACTTGATCCTTCTGTTGCTTTATCCACCATCTATCCGCTGCCTCAATAAACAGGTGAGTGGCCTCACGGATTTTCTTTAGATCAGATCTGATTTCACAAATGGCGAAGGCTTCTTCCCACTTGTGTAACCAAACCTCGATCACATCAGAACTGCGCTCGGTCATCCGACCAACGTACTTCTCCGGTCTATAGTTAGCAATATTAGGCACCTTGACCCTCGCACATTCTGATGAATGTATACTGGGCTCTGGCTCTGCTGGAGCTTTGCCCTTATCAAATCTAGATGGTCTAGCCGACAAGGCTTGCACCATCTCCCTAATCTCATTCTGACCAGCATTCACTTGAAGCTGCTGGTTCATAATTTGCTGTAAAGCATCTTCTAATACCGAAATCCTACCGACCAAAGTAGGTGTTGTGTGATGGGACATTTGTTGTGTAGACCGTGCTCTAGACTCACTAGGATTCACCCTAGAATCTTGTCCTTCTTCCTCCATAGTTTCAAAAGGGAAAATAGTTTTTTTTTTTCCAATTCCCCTTTTTTTTCTTTTTTTCTTTTTTTTTTTAAAATGCAGAAAAATAAACGACAACCCCTTCTGTACAGACGAATCGACTGCAACTCAAAATTTTTTTTTAAAAGAAGAAAAAGCGCTCCCTGGAAGCTCCACGCAGACTGATTACGGGCGTCCCTTCCAATTCGTCATGACGGGTCATCGCCCCGCTCCATCTGCACTTGACTCCATGCAGTCGCAAGTCGGCGCTCCACCAGGGAGGTCTAGGCCTGGAATTCGTTGACTGACGTGACGCCTTTACACTACGTAGACTATCATCCCGCTCCACTCCAATATCGAAGCTTGTCAATCAGTGAGCCCTCTTTTGCGAACTCCAGTCAAACCAGATTCAGAGAGCCTACGAAATACGTTCCGTGCAGGTACGGACAATTTCGCGTCGCTCATTCAACTGGGATCGTCCAGACCTACGCAGCACATCAGCCAGTCTGCTCTCAGCCACCATGAAGGTTCCCCGCACACCGAATTCAACCGCCACGGAGGTCTTCGTCACGGCCAACGATCCTCCCGTCCATCACACGTCACGAACAGGCGATGCAAATGATAACCCTGCATCACCTCTGCGCTCCAAGCCTTTCTTCCGTCAATCAGTTCGTCTTCACGTACCACAACCAAGGTCGTCGTCAATACAATCCTGCTGTCCGTTCGTAGCTTTCGTCAAAGCTTACGAACCCCTTTCCTTGGTCTCTTTCCTTGCCTTGGGCTCTGATACCAAATGACACAATCCTCAGCTAATTCTCTCGTCCCGTATTTTCTATCATAGGTGATGGCATATCGATTGTTCCACCCAGCCATAATCTCGTGGATCGCATTTTTCTTCAGATACATCTTTTCTTTTTTCCTCATGCATATCCACGAGACCCACAACTCCCTAGATGGTTCCCCCTTGCCACATGTCATCATTTTAGCCTTTTTCACTTGGTGCACCATTTACCCCTCTCTTGGGGCACATTTAAACCTTTTTGCCCCTTGGCATTATTGCACATTTAGGTGCACCTAGGCCTTAGCACTCATAACCACCTAGTCAATGCCATTTCACCCTCACCTAGGACCTTGGCAGTTACTTCTCTTGACCATTTTATTTACGCACATTAAATATTACAAAAGTCGGTCATCTAAGAGAAAATGCCCACCGATCTTTCCGAGGTCATGCTATCTCGGCTAGAGCATAACACACAAGGGATACACACCTCTTCATGCACATACACTTTGGAGTACACACCTTTTCATGTGTGACTCTTCACTCTCTATATAAGAGAGGCCCAATTGTATGGATGATACCCTACAGATACACTACAGACACTCAAGCAATACAATTATTCCTTGTTCTCTACTATTTCAGTCTCCTTGCTGTTCCTTAGCACATTTCTAAATATAGTAAATCTAGGATTTCTTCAGTGGTATCAGAGCAAATTTCGCTCCTGCTTGTAGGAAATGCCCCCCACCTTCTAGCACCTATCTGATACATCTTTTTCCGCTAGAAGGATCTGTGCACATTGTGCATGGAAGAGATGGAGAGAATGAGTGTAAAAATTTTTAGCGCCAACCCTGCCTAAAGTCATCATTGGCCTCTCCATCTCCCACACATCACGAGTTGATGTGAATGGACACGACAAAAATCGTGTCTTTTCATGTGCTTGGGCTGTCCCAAAACCAAGGGACGCACTTTTTCCACCATTGGACACACCTTTTGATGAAGAGTTTTGACTCCTCACCCAAGGGACATACCCCATCGTGGAAAAAAGGACACCTCTTCGTGTGGAGACACCCCTTTTCAAAACAGGGTCACACCCCTTCATGAAAAGGTACACCTATTCCAAGGGTCACACCCTTAGAATAGGCACACCTTTTGGCACCAAGCACCTTATAAAAAGGGTACCTAGAGGGGCTAAAAAGGAAAACCCAGCCCCATACCTTAGGCCTAGCCCTAGACTACCCAAGGGTTAATTAAACCCACACTTTAATTTTTGGCAACCACCCAACCTAGGCAGCCACACCCAAAAAAAAAATGACGATCCACGATTGACGCCCGTACGGATTTTTCGTCACGCAGGATTCGCCTCCTTTCCACGCCATACGCAGCCCCCCCCATCAGCCGGTTTGCTGCCCTAGGTTCCTGCCAGTCTGTCAGTGCCAGATCAGCGCCAGATCACTGCCCCTCTATCACGATTCAGACCTGCTGAATCCTGATGGCTTATCTCGCCACCTTAGCCTGTGAAAAGCGCCCTGTTGCTGCCTTCCAATCCTGACCAGCCAGGCCCAGATCTGCTCCTCGCACCCCACCGGTAATTGCCTCTGAATTCAACGCAGGAAAAGCGTGATTGGTTCGCTGCCCATCCAGGCATCAACAAGACTTATAGGTTACTCAGTGCTACATACTACTGGCCTCAGATGAAAAGCGACGTCATCAAAATGGTTACATCTTGCTTATCTTGTCAACAAATGAAAGCAAGCTGACGACTTCCAGCAGAACTTCTTCAGCCTCTTCCAGTTCCAACTGAAAGGTGGGAAAGTATTTCCATGGATTTCATTACAACACTACCACAATCCTCCAGAGGTAACACTCAGATTATGGTAATTGTTGATCGACTATCCAAAATGGCACACTTTGTTGCTTGCAAAAGCAGTGCACAGGCTCCGGACATCGCCAAACTCTTCATACAACACATCTTCCGACACCATGGATTGCCCAAGAATATTATATCCGACAGAGATCCTCAGTTTACCAGTCACTTTTGGATTTCACTGTTTGAATCTTTGGGTACAACTCTACTGTCCAGTTCATCCTACCACCCAGAATCAGATGGCCAGACTGAAAGAGTCAACCAAGTTCTGAAAGAAATTATATTCAACCACGCCTAGCAGCTTGGGAAGAGTATCTACCACTCCTTGAGTTTGCTTATAATAACTCTTTCCATAGTGCCATCAACATGACTCCATTCCAAGCAGCTTATGGACACACTCTGATTGTACCAACGAATTTTGTACTTCAACATCGAGTGGCCCTAGCTGATCAACTGGTTCAAGAAATGCACGACATTCTACTCCAAGTCAGGGATCATATGCGAAAAGCGCAAGAGCGGTATCAACGGTCTGCCAACAAACATAGACGTCACCTGGAATTTAACATTGGTGACATGGTGCTATTATTTGTAGCCCCACATTGCTATAAGACAGTTAAGCCTATGTTTCCTAAGTTGCGACCAAGATACTATGGACCTTTCCGGATCGTCAAGAAAAATTTACCTTTAAGCTACAAATTGGAATTACCACCATCATGGGGTAAAATCCATCCGACATTTCATATTTCTTGGCTAAAGACGTACATTCCAGGTGATGAAGCAGTTCCTCCTGCATGTGATTATGTCCCAGAAATCGAAGGCGATTATGTTCTCCTTATTCCTGAGCGTATTCTGGACCATCGACAGTGAGAGACTCAACATCGACTTATCACAGAATTCCTTGTTCTTTGGCGAGATCTAGACGACTCCGACGCTACTTGGCAATCTGATGAAGACTTACAACAGTACCCTGACATTTTACAGTAGTATTTTCAGAATTTACCGTGATATTTTCTACGTCAGTTCATTATCTCCACCAGGGTCTTATTTTGAGTGGGAGGGGATGTCACGATCTGTGACGTATTCCTTTCTCTATACCTTAGACTTATGGATGGTTTGATGAATGGACACTTGTGGAAGGGTATGCCCTTTCGACGGGACACTTCCTATAAGGCACAACCCTTCACAAGAGACATTCTATGGAAGAGACACTCCTATGGTAATGTACCCCCTCATCAAGGGTCACACTCTTCACAAGGGGTACACACCTCTTCATGCACATACACTTTGGAGTACACACCTTTTCATGTGTGACTCTTCACTCTCTATATAAGAGAGGCCCAATTGTATGGATGATACCCTAGAGATACACTACAGACACTCAAGCAATACAATTATTCCTTGTTCTCTGCTATTTCAGTCTCCTTTCTGTTCCTTAGCACATTTCTAAATATAGTAAATCTAGGATTTCTTACAGAGAGAGCTCCATCTAAGAAGACTCTAGAAGGAGGAAACTCCAAGGAAGTTCTAGTACGATGAAGAAGATAGCTCTCTAAGAGCTCTAGCTGCAGCTGGGAGGTAGCTTGCAGTAGCCCTCTTATCTTGTTGATGTAAAGGCCACCGAACCTAAGTATTAGGTTGATCCTCTTAGAATAAAGTTGTGCCTACCCCAAAATCACGAATGGTTTGCTAGAATCAAATAAAGCCAATACAAGTGATTCTTTCACCTTAAGCTCAAAGCCTCACGAAGCTTTCCGTTCCAAGAGTTAGGATTGCTGGACCGAAGTCCACGTCCCTTAAGGAGGTTTGTCAAAGCAATGGTTAGCTTCGAATAAATCCTTCACTTGATTCTTAAGAAAGACAATGAAGCTAGAAAAGCATAAAGCTGCCTTATAGTTTGAGGAATAGGCCCTTTCAGATCTTCTTATCGTTTATGCTCATGCCCTCTCGAGAAATCTTTTGTCCACAATACAAGAGCATTACGAAAGAACTCACCCTTAGACTCCTTCGCATATAGTTTTTCTAATACAATGCATCTTTTCGTAAAAAGAACCATATACCACAATATCATTTAAGATTACGACCACAAATTTTTCCACATAATCTCGAAAGATATCATTCATCATCTATTGAAATGTTGCATGAGCATTCATGAGTCCAAAGGAGTAATAGGAACCCATAATTGGCATATCTAGTTCGAATCCCGCCGTATAGATGTCTTCCTCAGCTATGTGTATGGGATTGATAGCTAATACAAAGGGCAATCTTCATAAAATAGAGCAGCTGCCTATAGTCTATCAATCAAGTCATCAGCTCTAGGCAGAGATATCAGTTCTTGATTGTAACCTTATTCAACTTTGTAGAGTTACACACATCCTCCAACATCCATCCTCCTTGTGCATTAATAGCATGGGTCTCCTAATCTGCCCCATGTGTGGAGTTCCTGACAACTGTCAAATATCTCATCTTCTTCCATTCGACTCATCTGATAAGGTGCCCCGCTTACAAGGTGAGCTCCTGGAACTAATTCGATCCAATGATCTATCAACCTAATGATGAGCGTTTGGAACAAATGACACAGGAGCAGACTTTCACAAGCATGCCTATGGGCAATCCTAAGCCAGACACAACAATCAGCCGCCATCCTTTGGGGACGTTGTCGGTCACAACTTGCAAAGGAGGCTAGAACTCATGAAAGCAATCTGGCACTGCTAGCAGCATAAAGATGGATTTAAGAGATTGCAACCAAATTCTTATGCTTCTGACCTAGTAGTACATGCGAATGCACTCTTCTGAATGGCACCACATGTCCTAGTACACCAATTGATAACTTAAATGGGAAGTAGACAACTATCCTTTAGCAACGTATTATCCTATACAGTTGGATCATATTGTGCCCAAAGCCTCTGAGAACAGAGATTCCTTTCCGACATTGTGTCAGCAAGATGATACAATGTGGCAATAAAGAACGCAGGCTGAGAGCCACCGTCCGAGACATGTGAAGGACAAGCTCACAGTGCATGAGTTTAATGGGGAAACTCGAACCCCACTGAGCTTTAAAGAAGGGATCATAAATCTGGAGGATTGCTTTCAGTTCTATCCAAAAGACAACGAGGAAAATTCATCTATGTCAACATACATTTGCAGAATTATGCCTATACTTGGTGTTGTTACACAAGGGGTTCAACGGGCAGGCTCATCACATAGAATCAGTTAAAAATATGATGGTAACCTCCTTATTACCATTCATATTTGGATGCTTGTATGCATTATCACAGCACAAGTACAACCAGCATATCAAGAGTCACAGCTTCCTACAAAACACCGCTAAGAGGGAAAAAGTGTTACAAACAACAATTGCACCCTCATTTTACATCTTATGTAAAACCCCACAAGCCTCAGACCCGTGAGCCTCAAAGCTGGCTAAGGTTTTACTGAGAGCAGTGAACATATTTGCAGAATTGTAAGATAAGAGCATCCTGAATTCAAGTTGCATAGTGCACTATTAATTTCTAGGGTGCGGGTGCGTTTACCAGGCTCCAGCAATGTTGCATAAAATGCATTATTCTTCAATGGCAGGACATTCCATGGTCTCAAGACCTATGACCACGCTAAGCAGAGTTTCTATTGGAGGTATTTGGAGAGTAGGTCTCAAAATGCTTGCTTTTCCATTAAACAAAGTGGATAAGAAGCTACTGGATAGCTTGTTCCCGCCCTTGCCCATTCCAAAAGGCAATGGACACACATCACTAGGACTTCACTTAGGTGGTGGCGGACACGCTTACCAAAGAAGCCCATTCACTGTAGCAATACAGGTAAGAAGCACCGCCTTCTTTTGGTTTTTAATGGGCAAATGGAGTCACTAGCAGAAATTGAAAAACAAGGTACCGCATGAAAAATCACGCACCTGAATGGCAGGTCCGATTTTGAAAACGCCCATGACTTGCTCTTTGGCTACAATACAAAGAAGGGGTATTAAGGCAAATGGCAGTTGAATTGACTGAAGCACATTTAGCCACTCATTTAGATTGTCCAACTGTTGATCAGATCCATCGAATATAACGGCAACGACTACTGTAGGAACAATTGCCACAGCTCGTGTCACAAATGTCCGCACCCACTTCTTCACCCGAAAGTTAAGAAAACCAGCCATCACGAACTGTCCCGCGTAAGTGCCAGTCATAGTACTGCTTTGCCCAGCTGCTAGTAATCCGATTGCCCAAATGTACAGAATGGGAATGAATCCACGACCATATTGCTCTTGGAGATATTCTCCAGCATTGGCAAGCCCAATTGTATCTGCAATGTCGGTTCCAAAGAAGGTCTTTGCAAATACTGTAACGACAAACACGTTTATTATAAGAGAAATGAATATAGCTATGGCAGACTCGATCGAGAAATATCGGAAAGCTTCCTTCACACTGCCTTTGCTGGACGTATCGACAGCCCGTGATTGCACCAAAGCTGAGTGAAGGAAAATGTTATGGGGCATTATCACTGCACCGACGACGCCTACAGCTTGCTGCACTGAGCCAGATGGAAACGTCGGGATGAGAAGACCTGCACAAACGCAAACAATCAGAAGAAAGATCGATTCGTATTATCAAAGCATCAAACTTAGGATACCGCAATAAGCGGTCTCACCTGCAAATAACGCCCCCGCATCCGGCTTAGCCTCAACAAACATCCAGGCGAAAGAAATCGCCATGATAGAGATGAAAACTCCGAAAAGAGCCTCGAGCTTCCTAACTCCAAAATCCTCCAAGAGAAGGAAGATAAAACTGGGCATACACCGTGGGAAATCAACACGACGGCGAAACATATACGAAGACAAATTCATCAAGGTTGATTTCAAGAACATCTTTGCAGCTGCTTACCCATCGATCCCAGTGATAAGCACACCTGCCCACAGCGGTATGTAGCCGCTGGACAAGATCCTGAAGGCAATGGCACTCCCTATGACCTCTTGAATGTCAGCTCCGACGATCGCAATCTCTGCCATTAGCCATAGCACGATCCTCGTCCAGAGGGGATACTCTTGCCTGCAGAGTGCCGCCAAATCGCAACCGGTTGCTACACCCAATCTGGCCGCCAGAAGCTGGAAGAGCAAGCCCATGATCGTCGCCCACATGAGAATCCATAGGAGCGAGTAACCGGTCACTGCTCCAGCCTGAAGATCGCTCTCCAAATTTCCAGGATCCAAGTACGCGATGCTCATAAGAAATCCGGGTCCAGTGAACAACCAGAGTTTTTTCCACGAAAACGGAGGCGCACGATCGTCGTCGTGGGTGACTGAATCCCCGTTGACGTCGATTTGTTCGTTCTTCTCGTAAGCTCGCTCCTCCCCAGTGGATTGAAAGTATTTTACGAGCACCTGTCTGCCTTCATCTTTGTCTGCGTTCGGCGACGGTACAGAGGGCGCATTGTCTGCGTTCAGCGACGGTACAGAGGGCGCAAGTAGAGGATGCAATTCTTGGGATCCTTTGGGAGCCATGGCGACACAAAAACTGCTTATCCTTTTGCTTTCGCTTTACTAATTTGTGCACAGGGATTTCGTGCTAAGACGAATTCAAGGACAATCGAAGATTCGGCTATTGTTCACAGTCGTCAGGTTCTTGATCAGCCTTCTCCTGCTTTAGGAATCCTGGTTCCTGATAAGATCATCGCCTCATCGTACCGCGAATGATGTGGATGAGAAAGCAAGAGGATATCACGAAACTCTTTACAGAATGCAGCTCTCTCTCTTTTTCTCTCTCTCTCTCTCTCTTTTTGACGCTCTCTCGCTCTCGCTCTTTCTTCTTAGTTCCTGTGCGCTGCCTCCCTTCTATGTCCTCCCTTCTCTCTCTCTCTCTCTCTCTCTCTCTGCCTCCCTTCTATGGTCGCCCCTTCTCTCTCTCTCAGTATCTGCTCCGCCGCCTCCCTCCCTCTTCTCTCTCTCTCTATCTCTTTTCTTCGATTCCCTACAGAGGTCGCCCCCGCTCGCACTCTCTCTCTCTCTCTCTCTCTCTTTCTCTCTAGGCCTCGCCTCACCCCCCGCCCCTCCGTGTGACTGTTTCTGGCAGAAAGTACGGCAAGCTGTTGCTCGCGGTACGCTTATGGAGTCGACGATGCGGCGATCTTGTGTGCGACGGTGGAGAGGGTGTGTGTCTCTCGCGTCCGCACGCGAGCAAGAATTGGATTTTGAGGTTGGCACTCACATCCCACAAGCACAGCACGCAATGGCCACGCGCCCTCTTACCCTATCTCCCTTAATCCGGTAACTCTAGTTTTCTTAACTTGCCCAGTGTCTTCTCTTCTCTTGTTAGGGCCAATGCACACTCTAGGTAGAATGCACACCTGGCTTTCCACCCTCTGCACACTGGAACGGTAAACGCGGAGCTTTTGTCTGGCCATAGCTTTTGTTTTGGGTGCAAGGCTAAACTAAGGGTGCTTACAGACTAGAGCCGCCCATGCTCGCCCATCGTGCATTGAATGCATCTGGGCCGTGGGTTGGACATGGGGAGGCAATCTTGCCCGTTCTTATGGGAATTGAGCCAAGTTCCCAACATGATATAGCCTTCTACCCCACCACGAATAACAATAGTCCAAGGTTGTGTTTGGCCTACGGTACTTTTAAGTACATGTAGTTATGCTACCACATGCCTTCTTTTCAAATATAGAAAGGCCCACCCTAGCCCATGTAATCTATCGTTTCATGGATTTCACCCCATACATTCCTTTCAAGTATGATGAGGCCCACATTGAATTGTCTAGTGTGCTTTTGAAGTGTGAGTTTCATTTAGTACCCATCCATTGCACTTACATGCATTTCCGTATGCAAATTAGCATGTAATGTCAAAGCCTACAAGTGAAATACTTACAGTGAAGAATCAATCTAAACATTTTCCATAAAAGAGGACATGTTGACCTTATTCCTAAAGGTTAATCAAGTCATTCTTTCAACAAGTAGGAGCAATTAAAAATACATGAGACTACAACAATGGTTGTGAACTAGGCAAAATCAAGCTTACTCTTAGTTACAAAAACACTTATCAATTCAAGACAATTATCATACTAGGCAAGTATATCCACAACACTCTTGCTCTCACGCAAAGGATTTACTTGCGATCTCATTTACTCAGGCTAGAAGAGGCTAATGCTAAATAGCATCCTTTTCTTATACAACTTAAAATTTCCCCATTTTTTCTACAGATAATGGCTATCAACACCTTTTTCCTACAATTTTTAGATACTAAAAGTTAATGGCTATCGACACTCTACCTACCCAATATCTTTCATCAAAACAATGCATCTTCATCGAGGGCTATGCTTGTTTTATTGAAGTCATAAAGAGCTAGGTGGGGACATGTTGCACATCTACACTAATATCGTTGTCAAGGCCACACAGGTCTACATAGAAGATAGTCTTTGCTAGCTTGAAATTGGTTCAACAGAAAGATGTCCTATGCACCCTTGTGTGTGTTTACCTATGAAACTACAAGTACGGCTACAACTTCCATGACCAATCTAGTAATAATTTATGACCCAAGCATACCCTTCATGTCTTGTGTAGCCAATGCAAGACTCAAACCACCAATAACTAGAAAAGTCGTGTGAGGAAAGAGTTTGTAAGAACCATATAGACAAGCAAAGGAATGTAGCTAAGGCTACTATGTCATGCTATTAAGGCCTATTTCCTACAAAGAAACTTGCAGAAATCTAGTTAGGGCCATTTTTCTCAAAATTTCATCATGTTTTGGAAAAGAACAACATTTCACATAACGAGTAGAAAAAACTTAGGCGCACCTAGCACAAACACCCTCGTAATCTCTCATGGTAAGCCAATGTTTATTTATACTTAGCTCCTTCCTCTTGATTCTAGGGAGACATGTAAAATCGACAACATAGGTACAAGCTATTTTATATATTTGGATGATGCTCCTTTAGGGTTGTAACAAATAAGAACATTAATAAAACCCATGTTTTGGAAAAGAACAACATTTCACATAACGAGTAGAAAAAACTTAGGCGCACCTAGCACAAACACCCTCGTAATCTCTCATGGTAAGCTAATGTTTATTTATACTTAGCTCCTTCCTCTTGATTCTAGGGAGACATGTAAAATCGACAACATAGGTACAAGCTATTTTATATATTTGGATGATGCTCCTTTAGGGTTGTAGCAAATAAGAACATTAATAACACCCTTTATCCAAGAATTCCTTGTGTATTTAAGATAAGTATTTTTTCTCCATTGTCAAGTTTGTCCATATCAACTAACATCATGTATACGAGATAGTAGCATCTGAACTACTAGACTTTAATAACATTTGCACAATTTTAAAACTATGTGTATGCAATAAGAAATATGAAGATGCCATGCCAAGCATTGACGTTCTACAAAATTTAGCATAGGGAATCAATGCTCAATGGTAATGCACTATCACTATCACTATCATTACTATTACTATCACTATCACTATCACTATCCACGGCTCATATTAACCACTCACAATCCACACTTCAAAAAGTAGCATAAATGCCACAAGTTAAGGGTTGAATATGACAACATGGGTTTCTTGGAAAAAGCATATGACAGGGTTAGCTGGAATTTTATAATTCGTACTATGCAAGCACTTGGATTTGGCAAGGGCTTTTGCAAATTGGTGAGGATGCTATTCACTAATGCTTGGGCTAGAGTCTCCATAAATGGATATCACTTCTAGAAGTTTTTCTTTAGTGAGATCCATAAGGCAGGGATGCCCTCTGGCACCCTTACTATTTGCCATTGTCACAGAACCCTTGCTTGTTCAGAGTGATAGACATTTGAATAGTGGCTCAATTAGGGGCCTGAGGATGCCTGATAATTCAGATTTCTGCTCTCAGTTTTTTGCTGATGATAATACTAGCTTTCTAGTGGGGAAGAAGAGAACATCTATAGGTTTCTGTTGGTCTTTGGAGAATTCGTTGCTCTATCTAACTCAAGAATCAATAAGGAGAAGATGACTGCCCTTTGGCTAGGATGGGACGACCCTCCGGAGTGGACACTGAATTTTCAATTCAGTTGGATCCCAAAGGGGCAACTAATTAGATATTTAGGTTGCCCCTTGGAGTCGGAGTGTCCCTTAAGAAAAAATTTGAGTGGGCATTTCAAAGGATTAAGGAAAAGTTTGCCAAGAGGTTAGGAAAAGTTATGGCCTTGCTTGGCACGATTACTATTGCTAAACACATGTTCTCTATTGGTGTATGCCATGATAGTGCTGCCGTTTTGTAAGGCTAATCTAAGGAAGGTGGACAAAATGATTGCTGACTTCATTTGGGAGAAAAGACTTCATGCTATAAAATGGGATCTGTTGTGAGACTAAAGACAAATCATACGGTGGATTGGGGTTGACGTCTATGAAGAATAAGAACGAATGCATGTGTGCCAAATGGATTTTTCAGATGGTATGAGTACAGCCGTGGGCTAAGATAGCAAGGCACTTGATTTGCCTGAATGCGCCCAGAGGAATTAACACACCTTGGCAGGATGCCCTCCTCTTAGATATTGCTATCAAAATTCCTCAGTCAAGTCTGTTGTCGAGACTGATACAAGTTTGGAAATCAAAGGTACAAGGATGCTACCGGAAGGGTAGTAAGCCGTTTGCTGCAGATGCCTCACTTGGCAGATCTATTTGGTTGACTGAGTGGCCTTATATGGGTGGACCGGCTCTAGTACTCTTGCATCCTCGAATGGCAAGACGGCTATTTCTTAAAGGCATAAAGACTTTCAGTCAAATTTGGGATCCAGGGGGAAGGAAATGATGTGCAGTGGATAGTACTACTCGAAACTTTGGCCTTAATAAAGTTGAAAATAGGTTTCTTGAAGCGGTTCTACAAAGGATCAAGCCTGACTGGCCTACTTCCTGTCTATCGGGATGATCCTGGATTCAGAGGAATGCATTGGAAGAATGGGAAGCCCTTTAGTAAGGCCAGACTAAAAGACTATGGGGAAAGAGCCTTCGACCTTAGCCCTGATGTCAGCACAAGTGCATTGGAAATTTCATGCACCTCGCGATAGGTTGGATACCTGGGCTATGAGATTTAGGAAAGTGTGGAGATCTACCCCTGATCATCGCCATGGCAACATGCAGCTTGACATGGCTTACAAGAGAAGCAAATAGAGGCTGCGAGATAGAAAAGCTTGGTCAGGGCACAAGGAATAGAAGACTCCTTACAGAGCAGCATCTGGAAGCAGTTGTTGCAAATGCACACATTCAACCATTGCCATCAAAGCGAAGAAAACGAGCTGTGATGTCATGATTGGTGGTAGCATTCGAGGAAGCAACATCAAGCCATTCAGGTAAATACCGTTCTCGAGTCTTCACAAGCTTTAGCCTGCACTCTAAAGTTCATACAGTGACAACCCTACCAACACCTTGTATTTTCATTCCAAAACGTCACCACTATTACAATGACTTCTACACTTAGGCTATCTATCATTTTCTTGTGTTCTGTTGAAGCCCATTGACCACTCAGATTGGGATGATCAGGCATTTCTTCCACTCTTCGTGCATCTCTTGAGAGTTTCTCCAAATAACAAGGACATTTGTAGAAAGCAGATGGGATCCAAGATGTTTGACAAGCACATCATACACATGCTTGATACAACGCAGGTCAGTGGTTGCCTAAACCATCCCAATGGTTGCTTGTGATTGAGCTTTAGGATAGTTTACTTGTTTCATTTCTTGATACAATGCAGGTCAGTGGTTGCCTAAACCAGCCCAGTAATTGTTTGTGATTGAGCTTTGGGATAGTTTACTAGGCTGGCCTGGACTTAGTGTCATTGTCCTAAACTAGCCCGGTGGTTGGAATATCATGCAACCGTGTGGCTGGTTCAGCTCAACACCAGAATGAGGTTGGCTTGGACTTAATATGATTGTCCTAAACTAGCTCGGTGGTTGGAACATCATGCAATCGTGGTTGGGTCGGCTCAAACACTAGTTATGTGATTGTCCTAAACCAACCCGGTGGTTGGAATATCATGCAACCATGTGGCTGGTTTAGCTCAAACACTTGGCTTGGACTTAATGTGATTGTCCTAAATCAGCTCGGTGGTTGGAACATCATTCAATCGTGATTGGGTCAGCTCAAACACTAGTTAAGGTTAGAGGAGGTAGGCACTGGCCAAAGGAGGTAGGCACTAGGCATTGGCTAGAGGAGGTAGGCACTAGCAAGGAAATGCATTTGTGTTGGTTTAGGATTACCTACAACCCCCACAAAATATAAGCTTTAGTAAATCCCAAACAACCACCGTGCTTGTTTCAGTAAATCCTAATCAATAAATCCCAAAGAAGGGAAAATGTAAATCCCAAATAGTATACTAATCCCAAACAACCACCGAGCTTGTTTTAGCGACAATGACTCTGCATGAGGGACCATCTAATTCATAGGTTCATATTGGCATTCAGGCAGAATCAAACTGTAATAACAATGACTGTGCATGAGGGACCATCTAATTCACAGGTTCATATTAGCATTAAGCCAGAATCAGACTGTAATAATAATGACTTTGCATCTAGTTCAGAAGCTTAGATTAGCATTCAGTCGGTTTATTAGGCTGTAATAACAATAGTTTAGAATGAGAACTAGCATTAAGCTGAGACAGACGGTACGAACATATCACACGGTTAGAATTACCATCTAATCGCACATCATGAGTGAAGCAGTCATAAGAAAATAGAACCTTCGAATCCAACTAAATGCAACATTTTCAAATTATAAGGTCCAGCTGAGTGAAGCAGTCGTATCTAAGGACGGATAAATGGTAAATTATTGCTTTAAAACTGAAGTTATATAGAAAAGCCAAATGTATAGTCAACCCCTAAAGTTATATACCCAGGTAGTATACAACCAAGTTTTACTCTTCTACATTTTGAAAAGAGACCACCATTGTATCTAAGTATGGATAAATACAAAGACAATTTACTTTTTTTTTTTCAAAGAAGACAATTTACTACTTAACTCAAGTTGTATTGAAAAGCCAACTGAATGACTGTATTAGAGGGGTGCTCAGACCCTAAAAAGTCTCGGGTAATATATATTTAAGATTCCAACAGATAAAGTCCAAGATCTTTGAAGGACTTTATATTTATGCAAGGATTCCAGGATGCAGGCTCGACACTTCACACAGTGGGAGCCTTCAGAAACATGCTTCACAAACTGTGGGTTCTTATAGTATTGAAGGCCTTCCCACAGTTCCTCATGCAATATGACCATCTTGTGAATGACACTCTTGGGAACTCTATGTTCCTCCTCCAAGCGATCAATCTCATCTCCTTCTCATCTACAATAATCTTGGGTTGTCAAGGGATCCCTTGCAAAATCGCTTCATTAAGCTCAGGACAAGCGGCATGAAAAATGTCATTGTCTTTGTAGCTTTCCATCTCTATTCCTCCACACTGTTCCTTCACTCGATACCTGTTGGGTTTTTAAACTAGTTTGCTCTCCTGCTATCCAAGATGTAATTGCTCACATATTCTAGTCTGTCAACGAGCCATCTTGACATGCTCAACGATGTAATCCAGTGAGATATTTGCCATCTTTGAAGACCCGTGTACCAATAGATTTCCCACACATTGCATTGATAAATATGACAGGTTAGTTGTATGATAGTTAAGCTAGAGGAGGTAGGCACTGGCAACGAAATGCATTTTTGTTGGTTTAGGATTAATTGCAACCCCCACAAAATATAACCATTAGTAAATCCCAAACAACCACCATGCTTGTTTTAATAAATCCCAAACAAGGGAAAACATAAATCCCAAACAGCATACTAATCCCAAACAACCATCGAGCTTGTTTTAGTGACAATGACCATGCATGAGGGACCAAATAATTCATAGGTTCAGACTGTAATAACAATGACTGTGCATGAGGGACCATCTAATTCACAAGCTCAAATTAGCATTGAGCCAGAATCAGACTATAATAACAATGACTTTGCATGGGGGACCATCGAGTTCACAAGCTTAGATTAGCATTCAGTCGGTTTATCAGGTTGTAATAACAATAGTTTAGAATGAGAACTATTGTTATTACAGCTTGATGAACTGACTCAATGCTAATCTAATGTCTTGTTTTAATATTTCTTTTCTTCAGTTGACTGTAATGACTTTGCATGAGGGGCCATCTAATTCACAGGCCGCCCAGATTTAGCATTGAGTCAGAATCAGACTAAAATAACAATGACTTTTCATGAGGGACCATCTAACTCACACGCTCATATTAGCATTAAGCTGGAGATAGACTGTAAGAACATATCAAACTATTAGAATTTTTAGATGACCGAGAAATTCTCCCATGGCAACCATCTAATCACACATCATGGCTAGACGATGATGTATATGACTAAGGGAGTTGCAGGATGGAGAGCCAAGGGAAATGGGTCGTCGTTGTTCCATCAGGCATTGGCAGAGAACTCACCTCGGTGATGAGACTCTCATAATTGAGCACAACCTTCGGCACTGGGGAAGGAGAACTCAATTTGGTGATAAGCTGTAACACACTGAGAGCATGCGTCAATGTGCTGGAGCTCACCACCAGATTGAGTTCCCTAACCATTGTTGAATGTTCTACTCGATTGAGCTCACCGCCAAGTTGAGTTCTCTCTGCCATTGCCTTGAAAGAAGTAATTCTTTGATAACCCTACCAGTGCCTTGAAAGAAGTTGCTATGACAAAGGAAATTCCTTGAAAGGCTTGAAAGGAAAACCTCATGACCAACCAAGTTGTAGGATGGGGAGCCAAGGGAAATGGGTCGTCGTTGTTCCATGAGGCACTGGGAAAGAACTCAACTTGGTGTTGAGCCTCTCGTAATTGCGCACAACCTTCCGCACTGGGGAAGAAACTTAACTTGGTGATCAACTCTAGCACACTGAGAGCATGCGTTAGTGTGGTTGAGCTCACCACAATATTGAGTTCCTTGTTCGCTGTCGAATGTTGTGCTCAATTGAGCTCACCTCCAAGTTGAGTTCCCTCTTCCAGTGCCTTGACAAAAGTTGCTATGAAAAGGGTTATTTCAATTACGAGGTGCTCATATTGTCCCCTGCATACGAGGAGTCCCAGTAAGAAAGTCCTACCTACGATAGCACTACAAGGTGCTCTATTGTCCCGTGCATACAAGGCACCAGGTCAAAAGTGTAAGAAAGTGATAACAAGGGCAAAAAGGACACCCAGTCTTGGCACAGTGGTGGTGTTGATAGTGCTTAAAGAAGTGTCACAAAAACAAAGTGCTAGCATCTTTGTATGTAATCTATGTTGTTAAAAGTTTGCTTCGGATGCAATTTATTTTGTTTCAATTTTGATGTAATACTATTATCGCAAAAACTATCGGATGTAATTTCTATTGTTTCAATTTTAATGTAGTACCATTATCGCCAAAACTATTGTTGGCTGTTACTTCGGTAGTGAAAGTGGCTCTAAAGAAGAACAAATGGCATATTTTTGCCCTCGTTTACATTTTACTGCAACCATAGGGATCGTTGCACAAGAAATTGTTTAAAAAACTATTCTTACTATAGTGAAAATGGTTCCAATAACCAACACAGTGCTTTAGAACTATGATAACTCCAATAACCAGCGTGGTGGTTGCAAAGAAATTACACTAAATTGCAAATGTCTACATTTTCCTTAGCTTGGAACTAAAATAGCTTCAAGAACGTGTGCGGTGGTTGAGAAATTGTTGCACAAGGAGTAATACGACTAAAATATCTCTAAAATAACACTATTTTCCTTGGTTTAGAACTAAAATAGCTCCAACATCCAGTGCGGTGGTTGCGGATATGGACATTGAGGGGTCCCATTAGAGATTGACATGCCACGGTGGTCTTCATGCCAACATGGTGGTCTCTCCATGCCAACATCATTGCTTGAACCAGCACGGTGGTTAGCACAACAAAAGATTGTGTTGCGTAGCGATAGATGGCGAAGCTGCATAATGACAGGTGGCAAGGCAAAAGTTTTGTGCTATAGTCAGGCAATGTGGTTGTGCTCGAGCCAGCACAGCAAAAGATTGTGTCACATAGTGACAGATGGCGAAACTGTGCAAGCAAACATGGCAAGGCAAAGGCTGTGTGATGTAGTCAAGCGAGAGCAACAGTCTCTGTGCTCATGATGAGTAAGTGCATATACTACCATGTGTCGAGCTCTGTGCTATTGACCATGATAAGATTGCATCTCATTATTATGCTAGTGTGCATCATGACCTGAGGAAAATTTTTGGAGAGTGCAGGTCCGCATAAAATTAAAATATTCACCCGGAAGTGCATCGTGTCACGACCCCAAAATGGCCCCGAAAATAGTTTCGCGATTGGCTACACCCAAACAAACGTTGACCTGTCAAGGAGAGGTTAAATGCGTTCCATTTATTAGAATGATTTGTATGTGTACATGGTTATTGAAGGAAATCTGGTGTTTTGTGGATTTATATGAAGCTGTGTTTCACATGTATAGGAAAGCAAAAGGCTATGCTACAGTCAAATGGATATTTGAACTAAAGCCAATAAAGCTAATGATCGAGTAGAAGAGTCTATGCCCGAAGTGATTTATTAGAAGGATAAGGGGGTTGCGATCAACTATGCAGTAGGCTCAATCAACTGCTCAGAGACGGATTCATGGGCTGCAAAGTTTCAATTGTTCAATCACAAAGGAAACCATCAAAAGCAATTATTGTAGCAAAGAGAGCAGCAAATGAAGCCACCAACCATATAGCTAATCATCATGTAGAAGAGGCTAAGCCCAGAGTGATTTATCAAAAGGATAAGGGGGTCATGAGCGATCAACTATGCATAGGCAGTAGCCTCAATCGGCTGTGCCTTAGAGACATAGATTCATGGTAATGAGTAGCATCAAGGATCATTTTGAATCACCTCTTGGGTGTTGTTGACTATCGAGGATACTTCGTCGTTAACGTACATATAGTGTGACGGAATCGGAACACTTTGTAGTTTGCCTTGCAATTGCCAAGCTTACAGGTAGCACTGCAATTCTACAATTGAGCTTCATAGATTGCTTTATGATAGAAGAAACTCTCGATTTTCGGCAATCTATGCGGTCGAAATTGGGAAAAAAACCCGTCGTAGATGGGTCTAAGTACTCGTAGTATCTAAGCACTAAGTTGCTCTTCTTCTACTTCTCCACACTTGCCACGTGTAGCGGTCTCCCTCTTCTATTTTGTAACATGGTATAGAACCTCCATATTGATCTTCTTCTGCTTCTCCACACTTGACACGTGTAGCATACTTCTCCTTTTTTTGGGGGAGATCTCACATTTGCTACTAGTCACACCCTTCAATTCATGAAACATTCGAGAACTTGAGCTTTGGGGTAGTTTGGAGGAAGAGTGGGTATGCGGCTATCTTTAGAAGCATTATTATCACAACCACTATTGGATACAATTGCAGTCATCAAAGACTCTAGTCTCATTTGTCAAACGGTCCCTTTTATGCTATTCATGTCTCTCTTTCTCTAAAATGATCTTATTGCTAGAAGTACAATTGCAATCTCATGAAAGACTCTAGTCTCATATATCAAACGGTCCTTTTCATGCTATTGTTGTCTCTCTTTCTCTAAAAGGATCTTATTGCTAGCATTGTTATCACAACCACTATTGTCTACAATTGCACTCATGAAAGACTCTAGTCTCATATATCAAATGGCCCTTTTCATGCCCTTGATCTCTATCTCTCTCTAAAAGGATCTTATTGCTAGCATTGTTATCACAACCACTATTGTCTACAATTGTAGTCATGAAAGACTCTAGTCTCATATATCAAACGGTCCTTTTTATGCTATTGATGTCTCATTTTCTCTAAAAGGATCTTATTTGCTAGCAGTACATTATTTTGAAGAGAGGCTACATTATTGTTTTCTAGGATGTTTCTTTAATCTTCTACGGCTCTAGCAAAAGGTTCTCTATTTCATGGTACTTACTAGTCGTCTTTTCTTTTTTATGACTGTTTTCTCCATGGCCTCCGAACACACTACGAGCCCCAGTGGCCACTAGGGCAGTGATCAATAGGGATCTGAAGGCGGTTCTCATCATCAAGACTCCTAGCAATGCGAGTCCTCACCATTTGACTCTCATAGGGGATTTTAGGGATCTCAGCACGATGAGGGATCCCAACACAATGAGGGTTCCAAGCCCGATTAGGCATCCTCTCAGTCCTTCCACACAACTAACTGTGGAAGTAGAGAGGTCTCCCAAGAGGGACATAATAGTCCAATCAATCGTGATCAACTGCCCCTCCCTTCTCCGTGGGGTCTTGGCATTGAGCATCTAGACCAACAAGGGAAGCAAGAAAGGCAAAGCGAGGAGATGGAAAGATTAAAGGAGCCACAACAAGACGAAGTATTTGGCAAGCTTGTAGATATCATGAACCTTGGCCCCAATCCTCCAACCAAGCAGACCGCATGGAAAAGCACCATCAACCCGCTGTGCCTCGAGATTGTCACATATGAGGAGCCTCTAGTACGAGCTGAGTAAGATCCTCAGCCTAACTCACAGCCTCAGCAAAAATGGAAGGGAATAAGGACAAAGCAACCCCCTAGGCGCGAGAGGCCACTCGACAGACCCATTAAACACATGAAGAGGAGCCTGAAGAGGAGGTTGCAAGGGAGGAGAGGCAAAAGAAGTTAAAAGTGGACAAGAGCCATGTCCAGAGGCTAGTGCAGGGTCACCAAAAATTAAGAGGTGCAAGAAATTAGGCACTCCAAGACATCCGCAAGTTCTAGACCACAGTGGACAATCTCATTCCCCGTGCACCCTTCCACCGTGTTGTACGTGAAATAGCACATCATTACATGGATGATGTGCATTTCACTTCAAGTGCTATGGGAGCAATTTATGAGGCAATGAGGTAGATGGTAGTAGGTCTTTTTAAAGACACAGACTTATGTGCTATCCATGCCAAAAGAGTAATAGTGATGGACAAGGACCTTGCACTCGCCAAGTGCATTTGCTCCGGCCCTAGATGTTGTTTAGGTTCACTTGGTATAATCTAAATCATTTTGTAAATCTCTACCCTTTGAGGCCAATGAATAAAAGATATTTTTATGTTCTATTACTGATCCCATGTTATTATACATGTTATGTGATGCTTTCCATCAGTTTATGCAAGTTCAGTGTGAATTTGAGTGGTCAAATGATGTTTTTTCAACGTGGCATAGAAGGTAAAAGTGTTTAGCATCACGCGGGGAGCCCAGAAAGGTCAAAACCCTCTATGGAGCATATGGATCCTATTTGACCAAGTCAAACAGGCTCCGTATGCATCATAGAGGGTTTTGACCTTTCTAGGCTCCCCGCACGATGCTGAACACTTTCCCCTTTTGTGCTAGGGTGAGGTTCTTGCTGGATTGCTCATAAATGAACATTATAATGCAAAAAGTTATTTGACCATGCTTTTGAATAGAATAGTGAATGAAAATATTAATGCCAACAACAATTAAAGTTACAAAATACAATGACAGGATAAAATAAAATTTGTAAAAGAACACAAATGGGACACTGTAGAAAAAGTATATCTGTATTCATATAAAATAAAAGTTCTGTACAATAAGGCTTCACAGCCTTTCTGTCTTCTCTAAAACATTGAGAATATCAAGCTTTGAATTCCCAAATAGACTCCTAGTGCTAAACCTAGTCGATAGAGCGTCAATGCTATTGTTGTTGTTGGCCAAGGACATGGCTGCTGTTGTCAATGCCATACCTTGAAAATTGGTTCCAAAAGCATTGAGGGCAGCCATGCGGTTCACCAAAATGACCTTGTCAGCATTTCGATTGATGTCAACATGACCAATCACTCATGGTGACAAGGCCTTGCACTTCAAGAAGTCATCAGTGCCTTGTGGCAAAAAATTTTTGTGGATAACCACAAAGTGCGTTTTTGCTTGGCCAAGGTAATGTGCCACTAAGTGATCTCGGCCGAAGCTACTGTGAACAAGGCATTGCCAAGATGAGAAGAGGTCGACCTCAAATGCCTCCTACAATAGTCAAACATTACATTAGAATGCTGATAAAGCAAAATTATACCAAGAGAGAAGAAATTCAAAGCTCATAGTTTCTTACCGGTACGCAGTCGTTATGCTCTTGATCCCTTCCTCTTTGTCATTGGAGGATGGATCCAAAAGCCTCCTGCTATCTGGAGTGAGATGTGGAGGCTTCTTCTGGAACATCAGGTAGGTCGGAGTAGATTGATTTGTCTGCATCTTTGATTTTGGCTAGTGTGAAAGAAAGAACTTCTTCTCTTGAATCATTTGCTCCCAAAAACCCAGGTTCTTGCATAGTCGTGTCCCACTCATATCCACATAGGACACCAAGAGCTTCGTCCTCCCAAAGACCAAACATAACATCGATGTCATGGAGAAAGACGTTTGTTCTCCATCGACAAGAAGGGGAGAAAGAAACCATATCATTGTTGCGGGGTCAACAGAGGTGGTTCCTGAGGTGAATGGAATTTAAGAAGTAGAATGGGGTTGGGTTTAGGAGGTCTCCGAAGCACTTCCAGGGCCAACAATGCTTCCTGCTCCTCAGCTTCTTTATCAATGGGCTCTTCATTGTAGATATTGGGCTCATCTACAGAAATAAGATGATTGACAAGTGCAGGGGTAGGGTCAGGGCTTGAGGTCGAGGACTCCTCTTCCATTTTTCCCTCTTCGAGAAGGAAAATAAAGGTCATTTTCCCAAGATAGGAATCTATTTCCTGTGTTTTTGATGACTCCACATGCTAGGATGTCATCAATGTCCACCTCTTTTTGATGACTCCCCATGCTAGGAGGTCATCATTGTCCACCTCCCTAAACCCTAGGGGTGTGAGCTTGGCTCGAAAGCGATCTAAATGCTTCACAAACCTAGGTTCTTGATTGAACAAGTACTTCAAATAATCAATTGGGACCCATCTTTTTGTAGACTCATGAAGTTGATATGCAAAACTCATGACGTGGTCTTGCATGTACTTGATAAGGTCTTCAAAATCATCTCAGGCTCCCAAGTAGGTGCCTAGGACATCTATGCTCTTATCAAAGTCTGAAAATAAATCCTCCTCTCTATAATGGAGTATGGGAGATGAAATCGTGGAAGGCAGACCTAGCAAAATCCATGGTAGTTTGGTAGCTAGGAGAACTATGGCTATGATAGTGAAACTTTGAAACTAAAGTAACTTTATAGCCTATATATACCCAAATGTTCTAAATATAAATAATAAAATGAATTATATTTTTTTGGGGCAAAACTTGACTTTGACATGAAAAAAAACCATTCAAAACATCAAAATTAATTGCACCACTATGAAATGTCAAAATCCACAATTGTTCCATCCCACATTGTTTATCTTCAACATTGTAGGAGGGATAAAAGTGGCACTATGCATGTGCTTCTCTGTATGCTTTCCTACCTTTTTACCATTTACATTGGTAAAGTGAAAGGACTCAGACATGCCATCCTCCATGACCAATAGGTGTTCCCGCATGTTCTTGAGAGTCCATTGTGACATGACGGCCACATTCTTGACATCTCCTAAATGAGAATCAATACATAGACTTATAGATGTATTATCATCATCGTTAGAGTTAAGGGGGAGCCAATTGCTACCCGTTTTCTTCCAGCACCTATATTGGAAAGCAAAATATAACATTTGGTAGGAGATGTGGTACTTAACCACATTGTCCTTACATACATGGCATTGAAACAGATAGCCCTTTTGTTTAGCTAACCTACTTCCCCAATTCACCCCAATCAATTCCTCAAGGGCATTCTCATGTAGGCACTTGCACGACCACATGGTTTTTGTTCTGTGCATCTGGATATTCTAAAAACAAGAAGCAAAAATGTGCAGAGGCATAAAGCAAGACAACCTTACCCATTTAGAGCCAAATGTAAACTTCATGGCCACGCCCACATCCTTTACAATCTTTTCCTTGTATGATTGCACTGTTCTTGTGTCCACCATGCTGCAATCAATGTCTTCAAGTTATGGTGTTGCAATTCATTGAAGATGGCCATAGTTTGATGTCGTCCTTGGAGTAATGTACTTGGCATTATACCAATAGATATTTCTCTGTTTCAAAGAAGAGGACTTCGCTCCAACATGCATTTGCCTTCCTAAATCCTCATGAATGGCAGTAAACCTACCTAAGAAGCACGTGATTGGTTCCCACTCCTCAAATTCTGAAGAAAATACATCTGCTATGCACAAGTGCTATTTCAAAATACAATTTTAAATGGACTCATTACACTTAGAAATCTTACACAAAATGCAGGCTTACAATGCGATTGTATTATCGATTGATTGCTTGATGGAGGGAGGCGCATGTCCTTCCCCATGTAGATGTGTTGCACCTTTGCAAGCCATCCTTTCTTCCCAAGCTTGACTTCATGATGCGGCCCTTCCATTCATGCAAAAGATCACCTCTCCTGCTCTTGGGAAGATTATGTGGACCCTTGGCAGATACTCTCATGACTATCCAATCATTCAAGCTGTAAATGCAAGGCACCCATTCACCTAGTGCATTTTTGCTCCTGTGGGACACAAAGGACATATGGTCTCCTCACCATGCTTGTAGAGAGGTCTCAACATCAAGAGTGGACTTGAAAGTGCATCTTGGAGGAAGAGAGAAGCTCCGACACAGGGAGAGAGAGGCAGAGGGGGGGAAGGTATAGAGGGTGCAACTGAAGGTGGAGAGCAGCTCCAAGAGGTGTTGTAGCTAGGAATGGAGGGAGAAAGAGCAAAGGGGGATGAGCAGCTGCTCTAAAAGGTGTTGTAGCTAGGAATGGAGGGAGAAAGAGCAAAGGGGGATGAGCAGCTACTCTAGGACGTGTTGTAGCTAGGAATGGAGGGAGCAAGAGGAGAGGGGGATTAGTGGCCACTATAGGAGGTAATGTAGCTAGGAATGGAGGGAGAAATAGTAGAGGGGGATGAGCACGCTATAGGAGGTGCTATAGCTAGGAATGGAGAGAGAATGAGCAGCTACTATAGGAGGTGCTAGAGAGGGAGAAAGACAGTGGACTAGAGAAGGAGTGGATAGAGAAGCTACCAAACGAGTTTCCACATTTGAAAAATGGAGGGAGAATGGAGCTAGACCAGAGAAGAGGAGGGGGCAGGCCTACAATAAGCTAAGAAGGGGGGGAAATTCACCCAGAAGGGCCCACCACCTCTTGAATGACTTGTAGGATTATTTGGGGGAGGTGCATATGGGAGGAGGGTCAAGCATGGGTTGAGGGGGGTGGGGGATGGTTTGAGTGGTCCTCGGTGTAAGAGGTGTAGCCAATAGGGGCTGTTTGCAGGTCTGCCCACCCTCCACCTCAACATGGCATTGCCCCACAAAAAGGAGCACTCCCATTGGTACACCTCAAATACATCACTAATCCCTTGAAATTAGGAAACACTAATTGGGGGCCCTTTGGAGACCCCAATTCTCCCCTAATGGAACTCAATCTGGTGGTGAGCTCTAACACACTCACACATGCTCTTAGTGTGTTAGAGCTGATCACCAAGTTGAGTTCTCCTTCCCCAGTGCCAAAGGTTGTGCTCAATTACAAGAGGGTCATCACCAAGTTGAGTTCTCTCCAAGTGCCTAATGGAACAACGACGAGCCATTTCCCTTGGCTCTCCATCTTGCACAACGACGACTTGCTTCACTTGGCTCCCCATCTTGCAACTCCCTTGGTCATGGCTATGGCTGGTGGAGTGTTGTAGGATGGAGAGCCAAGGCAAAAAATGGATCCCATGACTTGGGCAGCATTAAGAAGGGGCATCGAGGTCACAATAGTAGATGATTGATCACGAGGGTGGAAGGGGGCTTGGGAGAGCATGGATGCGGAGTAGGAGAAGGATTTTCTTAGGTGTGGTGAATTGTTTCTCTGCCCTTAAGGCATTTATATAGATAGACTTTCTGACCTCCCACTCTTTTCCCCTTTGTTTGCGACTATGGGTACCTATAGCTGCTAAGAGGAGACAATCCACCCACTGAATTTTGTTGGTAGCCCAGCCTAGCATAGGCGGTCATATACATCATCGTCTAGCCATGATATGCGATTAGATGGTTGCCATGGGAGGATTTCTTAGTCATTGGAGCCAAGATCATAATAATTCAATGGGATGAGGGGGGAGGAGCGGTGGCACATGCACCCAACTTGATGGTAGCCTAGCCTAGCATAGGCGGTCATTTAAATCATCGTCTAGCCATGACCTACGATTAGATGGTTGCCATGGGAGAATATCTCAATCATCAGAGCCAAGATCATAATAATTCAATGGTATGAGGGGGGAGGAGCTTGGCACATACACCCAACTTGCTGGTAGCCCAGCCTAGCATAGGTAGTTATATACATCATCGTCTAGCCATGACGTGCGATTAGATGGTTGCCATGGGAGAATTTCTTGGTCATCTAGAAATTCTAACATTTTGATATGCCTTTACTGATGAGCATAAAGAGTGTTGCTCTGCCTCTAGCTTGACTATATCACACAACTTTTGGCCTTGCCATCTGTCATTGCACAGCTTGGCCATCTGTCACTGTGCAACACAATCTTTTGTTGCACTAACCACCGTCCTGGTTCGAGCACAACCACATTGGCCTCACTACAGCAAAACACTTTTGCCTTGCCACCTATCAATGTGCAGTTTCACCATCTATTGCTATGCAACACAATCTTTTGTTGCGCTGACCACCGTGTTTGTTATTGGAGCTATTATAGTTCTAAACCAAGGAAAATATACTCCTATTTTGAAGCTATTTTAGTCCTACTAGTCCTTGTGCAACAATTTCTGCTAGTTCTTGGAGCTATTTTAGTGATATTTTAGTTCCAAGATAAGGAAAATGTAGTACTATTGTAGAGCTATTTTAGTCCTTCTGCAACAATTGCTTGTGCAGGAATCGCACTAGTTGTAGTAAATACTAAATGAGGGCATTTGTGAACCATTTTCACTACAATAACAACAGTTTTTTCAACAATTTCGTGTGCAATGATCCCTATGGTTGCAGTTAAAAATATGCCATTTGTGCTTCTTTAGAGCCACTTTTACTACCGAAATAACAACAACAATAGTTTTGGAGATAATGGTACTACATTGAAATTGAAACAAAACAAATTACATCCAATAGTATCTATGATAATAGTATTACATCCAAGTTGAAACAAAATAAATTACACCTAAACCAAAAATTTAACAAAACAGATTACATCCAAAGATGCTAGCACTTTGTCTTTGTGACACTACTTTAAACACTTTTAGCACTTGTCAAGACCGTGACCATTGTGCTGTGGTAGGACCTGGTGTCACTTTTTGCTCTTGTTAGCACTTTCTTATACTTTTGACCTAGTACCTCATATGCAGGGGAAAATACGAGCACCTCATAGTAGTGATATCGTAGTTAGGAATTTCTTACACTTTTTACCTGGAACTCCTCATATGCAAGGGGCAATATGAGCACCTCGTAATTGAACATAACCTTCTTCATAGCAACTTCTATCAAGTCTTTCAAGGAACTGCCTTTTTTCAAGCCCGGGGGGTCACTCTTCATAAAGCCCATATAGCACGTGGGAGGAAGCATGTATTAAAAATACCCCTATTCTTTAATTTTTACATTTTTAAATATAATTGATCAACCCCCTCTTGCATGTATACATTTTTCCATCTTATTATTTAGACACACCTCCATAAATATACACATATGAATTACACTAAGTCCCTATTTTATAAATACCCTCATGTATGTAAATGGCATGTAAGTCCCCCTATTAAAAAAATTCCCTTTCTTGCACTAACATGCTATGCTACATGTTTATGCGTGACCCCCCGGGCTTTCAAGGCACTGGCAGAGAGAACTCAACTTGGCGGTGAGCTCAATCGAGCACAACATTTGATAGTGGACAAGGAGCTCAATCTGATGGTGAGTTGCAGCACATTGACGCATGCTCTCAGTGTGTTACATCTTATCACCACCAAGTTGATTTCTCCTTCCCCAATGTCGAAGATTGTGCTCAATTACGAGAGTCTCATCACCAATTTGAGTTCTTTGCTAGTGCTTGATGGAACGACGACAACCCGTTTCCATTGGCTCCCCATCCTACAACTCCCTTGGTCATGGCTATGGCTAGTGGAGTGTTGCATGATGGAGAGACAAGGAAAACAATGGATCCGATGACTTGGGCAGCATTATGAAGGGGCATCGAGGTCGCAGCAGTAGAAGATTCATCACATGAATGGAAGGGGGCGGTGAATTGTTTCTCTACACTTAAGGCCTTTATATAGCTAGACTTTCCACTCTCTTACTCTTTTCCCCTTTCTACAAGGACTGCATGGCCTAGAAATACAGAGATATGAAGGGTGTGCCTGTTGAAGTCATGCAACACACGATACCCATGCTAGACAATGTCCGATCAGTGCATCAGTGTCCCTATCCTATGAATCCCAAATATGCACTCATAGTGAGAGGAGATTAAAAAACTCATAGATGCGGGATTCATCTATGAGATAGAGCATATAGATTGGGTGTCACCTATCATGATAGTCCTAAAGAAGAATGGAAAGATTCGAGAATGCATGGATCTAAAACAAAGTCAATGCTACCACTAGGCGTGACCACTATCCCTTGCCTTTCACAAATGATGTTCTAGCAAGAGTAGCCCTGGAAAGGAAGCTTATAGGTTCCTAGATGGTTTCTCAGGATACCATCAGGTATCTATCACCCCCAGAATCAACATAAAACTACCTTTACACTGGAGTGGGATGTGTATGCAGCTAAAGTAATGATATTTGGGCTTATCAATGTGCTCGTTGCATTCTAGCGGTTGATGATCACCATTTTCAAGGAGGACCTAAGGGACTTTGTGGAAGTCTTCTTGAATGACGTGTGCATGAACTCGACATGGGATAATCACCTAAGATACCTTAAACTGGTCCTGGCTTGAGGTACACGTTGTGCCATATATCCCTGAATCCCCTCAAGTGTCAATTCCAACATTGCAGGCCACTCAGGAAGGCCACTCGGGATCCATCAATAGCAACTGTAACCACTCCCTCCAAGATGTCCAGAAAGCATACTCCAACTCCAATGCAAGGGGAGTACAAAATTGTGCGGTCCTAAACGCACTCGCCACTTGGAGAAGCCTAGCTGCAATAACTTAACAGATTGGCCATCCACTCCCAATATGCCTATGAGGGGCATGACTATAACCTCCACTACCACAATGTGGCCGTGTATCAAAGCCTTCAAGGAGCCAAAGGTTCAAGCCTCCCTAGCTTTGACAGGTCTTGGATCCATGGTGGACCACCTTTCTTATCACCTGGACATGAAGCTGCTTGGGGAATTACTCTAGGCCTACAACTCGAACACCAATGTCAGAATCTTGTGTGATGCAACAGGCACCCCCCACTTCTACCACCGCAATGTGGATGTGGTGCATCTTGCCTTTGGCCTCCCCATAATCAGAGAGAAGTACTCTCAGAAGAAAAGATGCATGAAGCCCTCGGCCAGGATCGACAACTACAGCCGCATCCACTTCTCCGAGATCACCAAGCTAGAGTTGGAGAAATTGACATGTGCACTCCAATGGCTGACCCTAGTCAAACATACAGACCACCACCAATCCATCGTGCCCAACATCCTTGCACGATTCGCAATGCCACAGGTCACCAACTGGGTGGATTACTTTTGCACCCAGATGTGGGAGGACCTTAAGAAGATGCATGGCAAAGTCCTCGGCAACCCCATGCTCTATATGCTAATGCTCTGCTATATGCTGTAGCAGCAACCACCAATTTGATATGGGTTGGCAAACAAAGTAGCTACAAGAACCATGCTAGGCAAGGAACAAGAGACAGTGGCCGTACCTTAGAGCCAAGGAACAAGAGACAGTGGTTGTACCTAAGCAAGCAAGGATAGAGCCAAGTGCCACCCCCTCTAGCCGTCCTACTCTACCACCCCTTGAAAGCTAGCTGTGCACCCAATACAAAGATCAATAGGTGTGGGAATTCCTATGTAGGTAGCACTGAATAGAGCATGCTGATCCCCTCTCTAAAGGCAAGGCAACCACCCAGGGCCACATCAACGTCAATGACTTCCTGGGGGATGATACTATCCACATTGGCCTCCACCTTGGAGCCCAAGGCACTCATGCCACACCCTCTACTCCCCAAGTCTCAGCCCTATCTTCCACCCACCCCCAAGAGACCACCTCCTTCATCATCGGATCCTCCTCGTCCCCGTGGGCAGGGCTCACAGAAGCCCTCCAATTTTGCAATGCACCCCAGTTTTAGACCCTGTAGGATCTCGTAGGATAGAATAGATGCATCTTGCAAGAGATGTGAGAGCACAATGAAAGAAAGACGGTAGATCTCTATTATGATTATGAGAGAGAGGACTCTCTCTTATAGAAATGGGGAGAAGGTAATACCTTCCCTACATAGTGGCAATCAGCCCCTACATCAGTGGGAATCAATCCCTACATTAGTGGGATTGCCTTTGTCTTACATCATCACTTAGGTCACACACTAGACACATCATAGCACTTGATGTGCCTTTACAACACACACAAACACACATGTGACTCCCCTAGATGCACACATGCACCATAGAGCAAGCCCTTGATCATACTTACCCCAACCAAACCCCCCCTCAAGGGGTTGCCTCTTGCTGTGTCAAGGATACATCTAGTCTCATAGTTTCTCATGCCATCTCATGGTGGTCAAGGATTAATCTATGGCTAGGATCTCATGCTAGCAAGGGTTCCCAAGGGTGTGAGGTTCACAGAAATGGGATAGTCAAAACACATATCACATGGCCTACATCATATGGTGACTAAAGGTGATTTACATAACATATTCTTTTTGGAGTACTACTCCAGGCAGAGAACCTCAAAATTTGACCAAGTGATGATAAACAAAAAAGACAAAGCACCTAAAAAGCATAGTCTTCATCATGTGGAGACTCATCAAATGAAAGTAGATTGGCAGTTTCTGACTTTGTAGTTTCTTCCTTTTTGGCTTTACAATACTTTTCATGGTGATTGTTTTTGCCACAATGTTTGCATGGATTGATCTTGAAGCAATCTTTTGAGAGGTGATTAGTCTTCCCACAATGTTTGCAAGGTGAAAACTTGCCCTTCTGAATTTTTATGGCATAGGTTGTGTCATTGCCTCTCTGGTAGGCTGTGTCATTGCCTCTTCGGAGTTCCATGTGCCTTTCTTCTTCTTGAAGAGTAGTAATAAGACCTTCAAGAGTAGGATTAGGAAGATTTTTCAGAGTGTTAACAACATGACCATAATCTTTAGGCATACTTTTGAGCAATACTGCCATTGCATCATCTGTAGTGATTGGAGAGTTGATAGAAGCAAGTTGAGTCATGAGACTCTGCATGTAATTGACATGGGAAGCCAAGGGAGTGCCACTACCCATCTTCAATTCAAAGAAAGCAATTTTAAGTGACAATTTTGAGATGTGAGAGCTAATGTCAAGCTTCTGCCAAGCTTCAGAAGGAGATTCAAAATCAGAGATATGATGGATATAGTCCTCTCCTAAGCCAAGAGCAATGATGCCATAGGCTTTCTCCTCTCTAGCAGGATCTCTTGCCGCGTGTGCCGGAGCTGAGGATTCTCCAGCATTAGAGGCTATTGAAGAAGAAGTTGAAGCAGGTTTGACAAGCCCCCACAGGTTTTCCCTCATCAATGCAAACTTAGTCTTCATCTGCCATGTGTGAAAGCCTTTACCATTGAACTTATCCATATTCAAGATGGTAGCCATGAGAGGGTCTAACCCAAAATGGGCAGTGTCTACTCTCTTACAAGGCTAGAAAGAGTTGAAGAGCTTCAAAATACAAGCATTTAGAGTAGCAAAGACTTGTAACCAAATCTTAGTCTTTAACTGCTCTTGCGTTGCCATCATAGATGGGTGTGTAGACAGTGTAGTGATCTAGTGCATGCAATAATTGTTTTGTAAGCGCTCAAACTTAAAAATAAAGAGCATTCATAATACACTTGGAAAATAAAGAACATTCAAAATACATAACATTCAAAATACACAATGCAGGTGCAAACTAAATTTCACTCAAAAGCAACATGCAACATCATGAACGTTTCTTGCAATATAATCTACTACTATAGCAATCACTACGAGCAAATTCTGTAAAGTCACTAGATCGAGTGTCAATCTATCAACTAGTGGATGTAAGAACAAAAAACATATAACATCACATAACCAAGATGATCTAGATCAACTTTGCCAATCACACATCCGGTTGGGAAGAAGTTTATGGGGAGGAACCGGCCGGCCGGTTAAAGTAGGCCATCATTCGAATAAAACTCGACTCTATTGACACCTATGTACATAAATAGATATGATATATAAGAAGATCGAAGTGGGGGGAAAATGGTTGGCAGATGCGAGACATCACCCGGCTTCGATCTTTACTATTATTATACACATCAGTTGAGGCGAGGAGAGTACGATCAGCCGAAACGGATCATCTCCTGGCCTGATTGAGACATAAACAAACATCTCTCCCTCTCTCTATTTTCCTCTCTCCCTTTACTCTCCCTCTCTTTCCTCTCTCTCTTTTACTCTCCCTCCCTCTCTTTCAATACCTCTCTTTCCCTATCTCAAACAACCTATTCACAATCAGCTAGGTGAGGTGAGTCCGATCGGCCAAGGTGGGTCATCACCTGGACTGACTGACTGACTCTAGAAGCTCCAGGAGCTCACCGAAAGTTGAAGGCGGGAGTTGTGGTAGGAAAGTGACAAGTTTGTAGAGTGGTAGTGGTGGGGGCCGGGGCCCTTTTATAGATTTCGTCACAGGCACTGCCGGTACCCTTCTTGTATCGCACGGTATATCAATGCATAGGATTTCATATCCTTCCCAATTGGATGACCAGGCTGTCACGTGCCGATTGGACACGTACTGTGCGATACAGGAAGGTTATCAGCGGTGTCTGTTGCTACTGATGCCCTAATAATTACTACTGGTACAAACCATGGACCGTGTCAGCCAACTAATACCGCTTGGTATGCCTAGATACCGCACGGTGTTGTTCATAATAGTACCGTGCGGTAAGAGCGTGTACCATGTGGTGGTCTTTCGATTGTCAGTCAGTGTAAAGAACCACGTTTTTTTGCGTTTAGGGCATTAGGACGCGATCTTTAGTTGATAAGTACGTATTTTTATTTAAAAAAACATACTTTTTAAATCCTTGGCGAGCATGGAGCAAAGTAGCAGAGCAGTGGTGGTAGATGAGAGATGAAGGAGGGAGCATGGAGCAAAGTAGCAGAGTAGGGTGGATGAGAGCAAAGTACTAGCCAGGGCCCTGCAAAACATAATGGAATGATGCTTCCACTTGCATGCTTCATAGAGGTGGCTAAATGAAAGTATTCCAAGCAAATCCAGGTGAAGCAACTTAAAGCAAAGCTATAGTCATAGTTGTACTGAAGCTATTCAACACTTTAAAACATCAAAAATGCTAAAGTAGCATCTAATGTAGCATCAAACTCACAACCTTGTCAAAACTGTCCAAAACACAGACCAGAACTTGGAGGGTGCAATTCTCACAGCTCATAGCTCTATTCAAGGGGATTTTTATGTAAGAAGAAAGGCCTTATACCAGAGAAGAGCTACCAGCAAGGAGGGGTGCAATGTTGCGCCAGGTCACCATAGCAGGCTTGAGAAGACAGACTGGTTTTTCATAGTTTTCTCCTCCATCTCTTGTCCAAATGAGCTCAGATTTCAGTAGTAGCTTGCCCTCAGTGTCATCCAGCACGGGCTCAGAGGAATTTGTAGATAGGTAAGTACAGAGGCGGCATTGTGCAAAATTTCATGAGAGAGTGTGAGTGTTGGCATTGCGTGTATAGTCGAAATTTCTCTGATTGCTTGTAGCTAGAAGTTCGCCCATATGTGAGGAGTTTGTAGCTCAAAGGGTTTGGGCAATGGTCATTTGTAGGCAAAGAGCAGAGCTCTCAAATATTTGGGGAAGAAGAAGGAAAATGGAGAAGATGAGAAACTAGTAGTTTATGCTAGAGATAGCATCTAATGCTAGGCTAGGCTAGATCTAGAACCTAAAGCTCTGATACCATTTGTAGGATCCCGTAGGATAGAATAGATGCATCTTGCAAGAGGTGTGAGAGCACAATGAAAGAAAGATGGTAGATCTCTATTATGATTGTGAGAGAGAGGACTCTCTCTTATAGAAAGGGGGAGAAGGTAATACCTTCCCTACATAGTGGCAATCGGCCCCTACATCAGTGGGAATCAATCCCTACATCAGTGGGATTGCCTTTGTCTTACATCATCACTTAGGTCACACACTAGACACATCATAGCACTTGATGTGCCTTTACAACACACACAAACACACATGTGACTCCCCTAGATGCACACATGCACCATAGAGCAAGCCCTTGATCATACTTACCCCAACAGACCCTAGGTGGCTACAACACCATGTCAGCCGAGTAGCTCTCATGTGTTGATGAGATGCTCCAGCTACTTGTGATGACCCAGCTCCTATAGGTGGTGCAAATGATTATGCAAAGGAGGCAAGAGAATGCCTCCCAACTATCCTCCACTCTCCTCTAGGCACAACTAAGCATACACAATAGCCACATGCTTATGGTTGTCGCACAAGCAAACTGCCCTCGACAGAGCAGACAAATATCGAACCAAGGCCACAGAGCTGGAAGGCTCCATCACTAAGCTCAAGGATGAGCTTTCTCCTAGTGAATCCCTAGTCCAAACCTCATGGACCAGTTAGACAAGGTAGAATCCATTCGTGTCTGTGATTTTGATATTTTTTCAAAACAAGAAGGCCACAACAATCTATTAGATATCAATGCTCCACTCTCATGTAACTACACGGGAACCAGCTAACTCTACTTGTAAGCCCCCCATATGAGGAGAAGGCATTTGAGTAGCTCGGTTATCTGGTAGGTCCTGGTTTGGACGGCATCCCATGACTGACCGCATTGAGGGTATATGGAGCATTTCTTGAGGCAGCCCACTCTCGGGTTGCGGGGCCCGTTTGGAGTCCCAGATGATCCCGGATGGCTGTGGGCCAAATGGTGACCATAGGTCAGTTGCTCTATTTTGCACACCGGTTCTATCATGTGGTCGGTGGCCTATTTCGAGACCAACCCCTAGTTAACCATTTTGGGCGGACTGGGTCGGTCACCCAATTGAGCCCAACCGACTATGACTGGTGGCTATATAAGAGCAAGCTCGTGAAGCCCATTTCATCACTGGCTACAGCAACCCTGATTCCTTAGCATCCAGCCTCCGCCTCTACTATTTCCAGCATGCCATCGAAGCTTCTTTCACAGGAGCGCACGGTTGGGAGGCAGCGCCATCTATTGTATTAGTTCTACAGTAATCAAATTTTTGATTCTCCATACTATCTGTTTTCTCTCTTGCGTACGAGATCCTATTATCTGTTGAGCACAGACGTTGTATTGTTTTCTTACATGGTATCAGAGCCTAGACTCTAGCAAGAAGATTTGGTAGTGTGTTTCTATTTGCAAACAGATTGTGAAAGATGGCTTAGCCTGCAAGACTGCGAATCCCACCATTCAGCAAAAGCAAAAAGTTGGACGGTTCTAACTATCCACTCTGGAAGTTCAAGATGAAGACCATCCTAAGTGCATATGAGCTTTGGGACACTGCTACTGGGGTGGACGTGAGGCCGGTTGCGAGACCGGATCCACAGCCAATGCAGGACAATAGATAGTACCAACTACGGATGAGATTCTCGCGTGGACAAGAAGAAATGCAGATGCACTGTGTTCTATTGTCTGCAATGTAAGTGATTCCATCATGGTGTTAATTCAACATGTCACCATAGCAGAGGAGGCATGGACGGTCTTGAAAAATCAGTACGAGACCATGAATCAGATGCGGATTCAGAATCTGGAGACTCAACTCGCGAACGAGAAATTGTCTGAGTCTGAAGCGGTAGAGAAGTTCATCACCAGGGTGAAGAATCTGCATGATTAGATGACTGCGATTGGCATCACCATCACCAGCGAGAATCTAGCACAAAGGTGTATACGGATTCTCCTGCCAAAGTATGACGGTCTTGTTACGGCGTTGAATACACAGAACAGAAATCCGCCCCTCAACTTTGAGGATTTCAGCGCGATGCTTCTGGAGGAGGAGAGGCGTCAAAAGATGAGGACTAGAGAAGATTCGGCTTTCTACACTGGATCAAAGAAAGGTAAGGGTAAGGACTGTGGTAACCCATCTTCTTCTGATGATAAAAAGAGAAAGAAGAAGATCAAGTGCTTCTATTGCAACAAGGCAGGGCACAAGTAGACTGAGTGCTAGAAGAAGATTGCAGATGAGAAGAACGGAGTAAAGAAAGAGTCCAGCAACAGCACGCAAGCAATACCAGTAGAGCTGTTCATCGCAATTGAGGACATTTGCACGGAGGCAGTTCATGTACCTACAAATGAACCTTGGATCATTGATAGTGGTGCATCACGCCACATGACCAGTCGGAAGGACTGGTATACCTCTCTACAGCCGGTAGGGAATGACATCCTGGTAGCAGTGGCAATGATGCAAAATGTCCAGCAAAAGGAAAAGGTACGATTGCTCTCATGTCAGATGGAGTTGTAAAACAGTTGTCCAATGTTCTTTCTGTGCCAGATATCAAGAGGAACTTGTTGTTCATTTCTGCAGTCACGGATCGGGACCTCAAAGTTCAATTCGATAAGAATGGTGCACAGATCTTGGATCTTCAAGGAAAGCTCGTTGGTAAAGGTACACGGTGCAACAACATCTACGAACTCTCAGCTTTCAGTGCTCGAGCCGATGTGAAGAACACTAAGTTGTGGCATGAGAGCTTTGGTCATCTAAACCTTAGTCCTTTGAAGGAGATGCATAAAAGTGGAATGATTGTAGACCTACCAGAAATTTCAGATCTGCCCGATGTATGTGAAGCTTGCATGATGGGCAAGCAGCATCGGTAGCCCTTTCCTAAAGAGGCCAGTAGGGCAAAGGCTCCTCTAGAGCTCGTTCACACAGACCTCTGCGGAAAGATGGAGACGGAAGCTTTGGGTGGTTCCTACTACTTCATGACGCTGATCGACGACTACAGTAGAAGGATATGGATATACTTCCTGAAGACTAAAGACGAGGCTTTTAGTAAGTTCAAGGAATGGCATGTAATGGTCGAGAAAGAAATGGGGAAGAAGGTGAAGAAATTGAGATCAGACAGAGGTGGAGAGTTCACATCAACTGAATTCGAGAGTTACTGCAAAAGTCATGGGATCAAGAGGCAAAAACCCCCGCCACATACATCACAGCAAAATGGAGTAGCAGAACGCAAGATGCGCATCATCTGTGAAATGGGCAGGGAAGGAGGCAGGTGTATGATCGTGGTCCTTTATGTGGACGACCTTGTCATAACAGGGAACCATGAAGAGAAGATCTCGCAGACAAAGCATTTACTAGGAAGAGAGTTTGAAATGACACACCTCGGACTGATGCATTTCTGTTTGGTGATTGAAGTTTAGCAAGAGCTGAAACAATCTTCATTTCACAGCTGAAGTATGCTGGAGAGATACTGAAGGCATTTGGCATGGCTGAGTGCAAGACAGTTGGTACCCCTATGGAGGTTGACGTGAAGCTCTCAAACGAGGATTCATCACCACTGGTGGACGAAGCGAAGTACAAAAGGCTTGTGGGCAGTTTGATTTACTTGTGCAACACATAGCCAGACATCAGCTTTGCGACTGGTGTACTAAGCAGGTTTTCCAATAAGCCCCGGGAGAACCATTGGAGGGCAGGGATGCGGGTGCTGAAATACATCAAAGGCACACTTGATTATTGCATCACCTATACCAAGGGCAACATCTTGACCGGATTCTATGACTCAAATTGGGCAGGAGACGTGGACAGCAGGAGATCAGTGACAAGTTACTATTTCTCACTTGGATGTGGAGCTGTTTCATGGGTCAGCAAGAAGCAACCCACAGTTGCTCTTTCTTCTACCGAGGCTGAGTACAAATCAGCATGTTTTGCTTCTTACGAGGCAGTGTGGTTGAGAAAAATTCTGGGGGACATGGGTGCAGTGCAGAATAAGCCTACGCAGTTATCATGTGACAATCAGAGTTGCATGGCGATTGCAAAGAACCCTGTGTTCCATGCTCGCACAAAACACATTGAGATTCAATATCACTTTGTATGCGAGCTCATCATGGATGGAGAGGTCAACTTGGTGTACTCTCGGACTACAGAGAATGCTGCGGACATCTTCACAAAGGCTCTTGGAAGAGACTTGCTGGAGAGGCATCTTCATCGACTTGGCATTGAACCAAAAAAGTAAGTTCACTTGCGGGTGGACATTGAGGGGGGGTGTTAGATATCAATGCTCCACTCTCATGTAACTACGCGGGAACCAGCTAACTCTACTTGTAGCCCCCCCATATGAGGAGAAGGCATTTGAGTAGCTCGGTTATCTGGTAGGTCCTGGTTTGGACACGAGATGGGGGGCCATGTGTGGCCTGATGGCTGGACGGAGTTGGCACACTACCAACTAGGCTACATGCAAGTGCGAGAAGGCATCCCATGACTGATCGCATTGAGGGTAGACGCAGTATTTCTCGGGGCAGCCCACTCTCGGGTTGCAGGGCCAGTTTGGAGTCCCAGATGATCCCGGATGGCTGTGGGCTGAACGGTGTCCGTAGATCAATTGCTCTATTTTGCGCACTGGTTCTATCGTGTGGTCGATGGCCTATTTCGGGACCGACCCCTAGTCGACCATTTTGGGCGGACTCGGTCACCCAATTGAGCCCAACCGACTACGACTGGTGGCTATATAAGAGCAAGCCCATGAAGCCCATTTCATCCACTGGCTACAACAACCCTGATTCCTTAGCATCTAGCCTCTGTCCTCTACTATTTCCAGTATGCCATCAAAGCTTCTTTCATAGGAGTGCACGGTTGGGAGGTAGCGCCATCTATTGTATCAGTTCTACAGTAATCAAATTTTTGATTCTCCATACTATCTGTTTTCTCTCTTGCGTACGAGATCCTGTTATCTGTTGAGCGCAGACATTGTATTGTTTTCTTACACAATCTTGGATGGTGGAGCAAGCGTCAGCATCATCACGAAGAAATGCTGGGAAAAATGGAAAGCACCAATTTGATTGTAAAATTATATGATGATGTGACAACTCAGCCAATGTGAGTCCCAAGGGACATAAAGATAAAAACCTTTGGTCTCACCTGCCATGTTTGGTTTGTGGTGATGGACTTCCACGGGAAATCGGATGGCTATGATTTCATCCTAGGCATAGCTTTTATGCATGCTACAAGCCTAGTACATGACTAAGACTCCAATACAATTTGTCTGTAGAAGGATGATCTAATTGTAAGGGCCAACCTATAGACTTGGAAGGCACACCCCCATGACTACCGACAATCTAGTCGCGGGATGAGTTGGACATCTGGGTCAAAAACATCTGGGTCAAAAACATACTAGAAAAAATATCAACTTTGTTATGGATGATTGTTCACATTGCTGTGTGGACAAATATCAGGAGCCTAAGAATTGGGAAAGGGGACCGATTTTTCAAACGAATTCCAATAGTGACAGAAGATCTTTCTCAGGGGGTTCACCTAAAACAATTTAGTGTACCACGAGCATTCAAAAGGAGGGGTATTTTAATCCAAATGATGGAAAAATAACAGAATTACAATAACAAGATGGGTTTTTTAATTCAACTTTTGAAAAAAATCACTTAGTTCATAAGAAAAGAGGAGTGTTTTTATTGCAGAAAAAATTTTAGTTAAGGGGTTTTTTTAATACCCTTTGAACGCACGTGATACATAGGGTTTCTTAGTAGTGCACCCCCCAAGATCTCTTTGTGGCATGTCCTCATGAGGAAAGTGTGGAAATTAGTTCACCTAGTTACTGGGGAACCCCTAAATTGGAAGGCTATTTTTTTAGGGGAGTCAACGAAGGTCAAGAAGGACTTATGGCATCCAATAAGAGCACAGGCTTTCTAGTGCATCTGGATTGCTAGAAACAACTTTTCAGTTTAACAACACAATTATGTTTGCTCACATACTATTTACTGATTGGTGGGATAGGAACCAAAGTGCCTCCACAAGGCGATCAATATTTACAATGAAGCACATGCTCAATTAAACATTCAAATTGAACTACATGCCCTCAACTGTATTGAAGACTCACATACCATTGTTGTTGTAAAGATACTTGTTGAAGCTGACTGACACATCTCAGCCATGGAGATTCCTTTGAACTATGCTTCCACCCCATGTCCCTCTACTAAGGCTATTTGGAGCCCTCCCTCTACTGAACACTTCTTCAGAGCCCCATATCCAAGAAGAAGAACCCCTCTCCTTGTTGCTCATGGGCCTGGCTACGTGGAACCAGACTTTGCAGGGAATGACACTGAGAAGCTTAAGCCTGATCCTCCCCAAGTTCCTCTCAACTCTATTGTGCAGGACCTCTCCTTGGGAAATGGAACAACCTCACGAGTTCCTTTTAAGAAAAACAAAGCCATAGAGATAAGAAGAAGGGCAAGGATGAAGAGGCTTGAAAGCCATATGATCAAAAAGCTTTTTTTGCTTATCACTTCTGTTGTGACATTTGCTACTTTGGAAAAAGACCAAATGATGGAGAAGCTGAAAAGAGAGAATGCAAAAACCAAAAAGGTGATGCAGGAATTGCGAGAGAGCTTCAAGGCCAGGAAGGATCGCACAGAGAGCAGTCGAGGTAGAGAAGACAATGAAGCCACGGTGGAGCAAGTGGCAATAGCCATGGTGAGGGTTGTTTTTCAAAACACTATTGGAAGTTCAAAGAGTAAGCTACAAGACCCTACAACAAGATTACGATAAGGTTGTGCAAGAGTTTGCCGTGGCTTTCGACAATTTTGGAAAGTAGTCCTTCATCCTAAGAGATTTTCAAACTAGAGTGCAAGTCTTGAAAATGGCCCATGAAGATGTTTTTGAGCAATTTAAGCAGTTTTAATAGATGCTGAGGGATTCAGATTAAGCTGTTGCACAGAGTGAGCAAAGAGTGGAGGAGATGAAGGAGAACATTCGCAGCCTTATGATGAGAAAGGAAGGAATCAAGAAGAAACTTCATCATGTGCAGAGCAAGACTATGGTATTGACGACCACAATAGTTAAATCGGATGCCTATCTTGCTATGCAGCGGGGTCCGAAATGCATGGTTTGCCATACCTCCATCATAGATGATTGCATGATCCGATGGCCTGCGTGCTACCACCCTATGCACGTTTTTTGCTTTGGGGTTTTTGTGCATGCAAGATCTAGTTGTAGAGAATGTCATTTGAAATTGCTTAGGTCATGGACAGATCAAATGTGTCTGCCTACTACAGCTATCTATGATGACAAAGTAGATGATGTAGCTCAATTTGCCATTTGGGCAAAAAATGCAAAAGACAAGGAGCTCAAATTGAAGAAGGCCAAGACTGACTGCGAGAGGAAAAGGAGCCTGAAGGGAGGAACCAACCCCCTTCAAGAAAGGAGCAAGAAAGGCCAAACCTACACAACTAGGAAGCTCAAATCAAGGAAAGAGGAAGCGACATGAAGGGAGGGGCCGGGCCCCTAAAGGAAGAAACCAACCCCATTTTGAAAAGGAGCAAGGAGGGCTAAGCCTACAATTAGGGAGCTCAAAAAGGCAACCTGCTCAAAGCAATGTGGAGCCAGCCCCCTGAAGGAAAGGTGTCCTTGAGATGTAATCTCAAGGAAAGGAGACTTTGAGATGTAATCTATGTAATATGTGTGTAATCTATTGAATTGTTAATCTTCTCCAGAGTTTACTTGGGCAATGTTTTCTCAACTATGTGATTAGATAGTGTCCTTTGACATGCCAAGGATGATAATGTGAGGCAAAATATTTCGATTAGACAACTAATGTGAGACAAAAGATTTTGATTAGACAACTAATGTGAGACTGAAAGATTTCAATTAGTCAACTAATGTGAGAAGAAACATTTCAATTAGACAACTAATGTGAGATGAACAATTTTGATTAGACAACTAAGGTGACACTGAAGAATGAGAAGGTCCCGGCTCAATGACCTCTCTTCCTATTTAAGTGCAATGCATACACAACTAAGAGCCCATTATGAAATCTAGCCCCAAAACTTTGTACATCAATCCGCCTATACTGCGAATCTATGGCATACCAAAAGAATTTGGAATGCTTTTGTTCTATCTGAAAATGATGTTGGATGACCTTTTCACAAAAACAAACCCAGAGAAGGAGGAAAATAGCTACAAGGAGGACATGCTTGGTGGTGCGTGTATTACTTGGAGTCAGCAAAGATGGTGAATACTAATTTCCCTGGCTATTGTTTTTCCTGCTCCTTTAAGGTACTTGTCAAGCTCATGATGTAGGCTTCTTTTGGCAGGAGATGATGGAGGCGTGAAGTTTTATAGAGTGCAAATACTAGGATGAAGAGGATCCCAAGCGAAAGGAGGAGTTACTATGGGCATACAAGTTGGCAGAGACAAGTAAGCAATGTGTGATACAAGTGTGTGAAGAGGCCTATGATAATTCATCAGACTGGCCTAAATAGCTGGGAGATGCTTGCTATAGAGAGGTTGATAAGATAGTTGGGAGTTTGGAATTTCCTTGAGCCACAAAATAAGACCAGCGCAGTGGTTGTTGGGATATACTAAAAACAAGAATGGGATTTACCGTTTGGGATTTACAAAAATAATTTAATAAAACCAACATTGTGGTTGTTTGGGATATACTAAAAAGCATGGGATTTATCGTTTGGGATTTACAAAAACAAGTGCGGTGGTTAGTCTGGGATTTACTAAAAGAAGCATAGTCTCAAATACATTTTCCATTTTCTACGATAAGTGGAATATTGTTTCCTTGCAATGAGACTACAGTTTCTTAGTACTATCTCTGTCGTCCTCGTCCACCACTCCAAGACACCCCAAGATGTGCTCATGCGTGTCTAAATCCAATTTGAATACACTCTTGCCCTTGTTTCATTGTGGCACAGGTTGCATTTGGAACTTAATAGCTCTTACTAGATGAGAGTACACAAATGTTTGTGAACTCTTATGTAGCAGTTCATGACTGCATTTGGAACTTAATAGCTCTTACTAGATGAGAGTACAAAAATGTTTGTGGACTCTTATGTAGCAATTCGTAATTGCAGCCTACCTTGGATTTTTTTTGTACCAAAAAGCTTCGACTACTACATCCCACTTCTCATAGGTTGTTCCCCAATTATCCTTAAATGATTCCTCAACCTTGTGCTTAGGTTTTGGGCACTGCAACAGAAAGTATGTGTCATCTTCCTCATTCTTCCTAGATGGAGCGACAACTGCAAAGTTATCTCCCTCTTCCAGACAGTCAGCCAGGTCATCGAATCTCTCTCTAAACTATGGCGAGTCATTTGTCACTCCATCTTAACATAGAGGGAAAACTTGAACTCACTCCCATGTCTTCACAGTTGAAATGTTCTCACAATCGTCATGATCCCCTATGATGCACGCATTGCAGAAACAAGAAAGTGAGCTCCTCACACAGTCTTTCCTACCCCTCTGTAGCACAGTGTGAGAGCCCCTCCTCCCCTGATCTTAAAATCGAGACATATGGGAGCTCCTCTCTCGCTCTTCAAAAGCACAATTTGGATGCTCTCCAAAACTTCACCAGGTTGGTACAAGAGGTGAACGTGAAGGAGGGGCAACTAGTCTATCAAGGTCAGAAGATTACCATCAATGAAAGTGTGATTGAAAATGCTCTAGGAATTTTTGGAGGCAGTTTGAAAGCACAGTTTTTTGAGAAGCAATGGAAGAGACATGATATTCTAGATGTATACCCCAACGCTCAGATTAGTGAAGTTGGTGGAGTCAAGATTTCTAGCTTGCCAACAGACCTCCATCTTCAAGTTGGAATGTGCACTACAACTTGAAGACAAATTTTGCCGAATTCCATTGAGGAATGCATAAGTTATGGGTCATGCAAGATGCCTATATATAGAAAAGTACCTGAACCTCATCGAAAATGGCTACACCCAAGCAAACCATGACCCTATTACAAAGCATCTTTAACTCGTTGAATTCGACACGAGTGCCAACTCAAGGGTGGCTCAGCTATCCACTCTATAGCCTTTGCGTTGAATAATGTCTTGGTTACAAGCCCTAGCTGCTTCAACAACTACTCCATGGATCATTATATAGTTTGTGCCAAAACATGTTTCACCTGGCTTCAAAAGATCTATTGGGTGATTCATCAGTTGGTGATTCCTAAAAATACCAAGTAATCGCTCGTGGTTGATAAAGTATAACACAAATTCTTGACCCTCATCCACAACAACTTTGAAGAATTGGGTCTCGGGTGTTTTGTACCAACCCTCCAAGACAGCAGTGGCACGAGCATGGCGAAGCCCAAATATGTCGATATCTAGGATGTATAAATTTTCAGCCTTTCAACAATTCTTAGCATTATCAGTAATCAATTGAATAACATTGTGGGGATATTATCAATACATCTACTTAGCGGCTCGGTAATAAATTCTCCCGTCTTGGCCTCACTACCCATATCAATCAATTGTTGGAAAGCCTTGCCGTTGAACGTCATAGCCATGACATTGATCAGAGGCCTCTTGCTAACATTCTTCCATCTGTCTGTTATGATGGTGCAAGCTGTTTTCTCAATGCCATCGTAAAACACTTGGTGCATCTACTCTTTCATCCTATTGTAGTATGCATCCAACATGCTATTACAAACAACATCATAACTAGGCATTGTGAAGCCCAATGTGGGCTTTGCACTATGCTCAATGGATATCTCGTGCAACAAATAGCTTCAAACACATCTTGTTGTGCCTTATCAATATGTTGTGCTTTGAAGGAAGTTTCCAAGGATTGTTGTTGCACATGTGCACGTGCATCCGAACGAGGCACATTACTGCATTGTCCTCTTTCCATATGCACATTCAAGCAACTCGCCAATTGTGCAAGGGACCTTATGCCACTACCACGCACAGTTGCACTTCGCAAGCAACATTCCATAGTCGTTGATTGCTCACCCGAGGATGTAATACCCATGGTTCTTTCCTCAATTACAAGATGAGATGGGTGGCGTGTGACCATGTCATCCACAATTGTGTCTGCACTTGCAGATGTTTCATCACCCAAAATGGCTATCACTCTTTCCACTCCTGGCCCTCTACACCGTTTCGATTTGTCTTTGAGGATTGCCTAGGAAGTGTTTGTGCATTCAGATACTTGAATCCATGTACTCTTCGTGGCATATATTGCATCTCCACTTTGTCGCAGTTAGGAGCGTAATATAATCACGTGCTTTTGTAGGGTTTTTCCCTTGTTTCTTTGGAGCCATGTTCACGTCTATATACATATACCAACAGATTAGTAATGTGCAAAGGTTTCACAAGCACAAATTTTGTTTCTCAATAGTAGTGCCTTTCTCAATTCTCTAAAACATTGAGAATATCGGGCTTTGAATTCCCAAATAGACTCCTAGCTCTAAACCTAGTTGATAGAGCATCAACTCTATTGTCATTGCTGGCCAGGGACATGGCTGCTGCCGTCAATGCCATACCTTGAAAATTGGTTCCAAAGCATTGAGGGTAGCCATGCGGTTCACCAAAATGACCTTGTCAGCATTCCGATTGATGTCAGCATGACCAATCACTCGTGACAAGGCCTTGCACTTCAGGAGGTCATCAGTGCCTTGTGGCAAAAACTTTTTGTGGATAACCAGAAGGCGCCCTTTTGCTTGGCCAAGGTAATGTGCCAGTGAGTGATCTCGGCCGAAGCTACTATCAACAAGGCGTTGCCGAGATGAGAAGAGGTTAACCTCAAATGCCTCCTCTGCAATAGTCCAACATTACATTAGAATGCTGATAAAGCAAAATTATACTAAGAGAGAAGAAATTCAAAGCTCATAGTTTCTTACCACTATGGAGTCGTCATGCTCAATCCCTTCCTCTTTGTCAATGAGGATGGATCCAGAGGCCTCCTGCGAAGTGAGATGTGGAGGCTTCTTCGGGAACATCAGGTAGGTCGGAGTAGATCGATTTGTCTGCATCTTTGATTTTGGCCAGTGTGAAAGCAAGAACCTTTTCTGTTGAATGATCTACTCCCAAAAACCTAGGTTCTTGTATAGTTGTGTCCACCTCGTATCCAAATAGGACACCAAGAGCTTTGTCCTCCCGGAGACCAAACATAACCTAGATGTCATGGAGAAAGAGGTATTGTTCTACATCGACAAGAAGGGGAGCAAGAAACCATAACATTGTTGCGGGGTCAACAGAGGTGGACAAGCACATTGTCCTTACATACATGGCATTGAAACAGATCACCCTTTTGTTCACCTGACCTGCTTCCCCAATTCACCCCAAGCAAATCCTCAAGGGCACTCTCATGTAGGCACTTGCATGACCACATGGTTTTTGTTCTGTGCATTTGGATATTCTGAAAACAAGAAGCAAAAATGTGCAAAGGCATAAACCAAGACAGCCTTACCCATTTAGAGCCAAATGTAAACTTCATGGCCATGCCCACATCCTTTGCAATCTTTTCCTTGTATGATTGCACTGTTCTTGTGTCCACAATGCTGCAATCCATGTCTTCAAGTTGTGGTGTTGCAATGCATTGAAGGTGGCCATAGCGTGATGCCGTCCTTGGAGTAATGTACTTTGCATTATACCAATGATATTTCTCTGTTTCAAAGTAGAGGACTTCTCTCCAGCATGCATTTGCCTTCCTAAATCCTCATGAATGGCGGTAAACTTACCTAAGAAGCACTCAACTGGTTTCCACTCCTCAAAGTATGAAGGAAATACATCTACTATGCACAAGTGCTATTTCAAAATACAATTTCAAACTGACCCCAATTCTCCCCTAATGGGCACGCACGCGTATGTATGTGTGTGTGTGTGTGTGTGTGTGGAGAGAGAGAGAAAGAGAGAGAGAGAGAGAGAGAGAGAGAGAGAGAGAGAGAGTTGCATGATGAGTTGATGCTTGGGCTTTAGTATCACATTGCATAAATCAATAGCATAGAACTTAATGTTTATGGACAATATATTATTACAAAACTAAGTCATGTTTATTTTAGTCGCTTAAGTTAAAGTGTGTCCTCAGTCGACATGATAGAGAGATTCTTTACGTTCACAATTTAGGAAAGGGATTTATACAAAGATCATCTATGAAAAAAGCAATCATGATCAGGCCTTTCCCAAGATGAGCGTGAGTATATTTACACATGATTGGTCTTGGGTCCAACAATAGAGTGTTCTCTCGAATGACAATTATAGGTGTGACAAGATGCGGGTGTAGATTGTAGCTGGTGTTGTGGAGAGCATAGATTGTGTGGGTTTGGTAGAGATTAGTTGCTATAAAGATCTAGATGTGACAAACATCGATCCGTGCTAGAGTGGCAAAAATTGGTGGGTGTGCCACTCAAGGAAAAGGGCCTAGTGAAGATCACTTTGGCACATCAAATGAATTTATGTTCACCCATTAGTCTATTTCCTTTAACAAATTCTTCTTTTGAGCATTGGCCAAAAGCACCTAGGATGAAGATAGTGTCGTCAAATTTTGTTTTTGATGACATTATTCAATGCAAAAGAAGTGGTGGTTGTCGTGTCAGCAATGGACGATGTTGCATCACCTCGTTCACAACCCCGGCTAGGGGATTGTCCCCATTGTTCCAAGCTGAGCAACGTCTGACAAGGGAATGCCCTCCACTGATAAGGGTTTGGGATGGCTACCCCCCACACCTCTATCTGACAACGAGAGGTGGCATGGCCTTTCGCGATTTATGGCAAACTTTTGGATGTAGACTTCGTAAGGCACGAACATTCATATTTTTTTAAGGGGATGATATGTATCTTGAAGGTCACCAATGTAGGGGACTACACCCACTACCAAGCGCTCGTTCTGATAACTGGAGGCAACGCACCGCAGCTCCTTGTGTATGGGGGCAACCTCTTACGTGGGTTTTCTAGGTACAAAGTATGTAGATTTCAAGGATCTATACTCTTAATGAGAGTGGACATGTGGCTAGCAATGATTGGCTAGCTAACACAAGTTGTGCATCGAGTGGGTTCAGAGTTCAAACTTCAAAGTTGATAGTGGACTGTGGCATATTGCAGGTTGAAGGTTCTAGTAAGGCTGACGAGGATTCTAGAGGAAGCCAGGCGCGCTTCAAACTTCAAAGTTTGAAAATGGCGGCAAAGTGCAAGATTCAAACTTCAAAGGCAGCCACAAAGAAGAAGTGCTGTCGTGGCAGAATGCCACATGGTGTCTGCCAGCACCACAGGCGGCGGCCCCCGCATGCAGCACTTGACACCTGTCCTTTGCACAATAGACAACTGATACGCTGTCGTGTCTGAATTAGTGGGCGTGAAAAGTCCGAGCTGTCATGCACACGTAAGATGCGTCAAGGGCACGTAAACGCGTTTTATGTACACGTGGTCATCGTCTTCATCAACTATATTATTATCAGCGGCGATTCACAATTCTTGCGCTTTGTCTTGCACTCACTCTTCTTCTGCTACGCTGCTTTTGCTTGCTTCTACTTCTACCTCCTCCATTGATTCTTCGCCATGGAAGCTCCCTCTAAGCTCCCTCCATGGTCTGATTCGGGCTTCTCCAGCGATGAAGACTCCCCCGGCTCCGGCTGCCACACTCCTAAGTCCCGCCCTCAGCTCGCCGCCTACTCTTCTTCCTGCCCTCCTCCCCCCCGCAAGAAGCGAGCTCCTCCCAGCCGCAAAGGCCCCCCTCCCCAAGGGTTCTTCTCTTCTCCAGATTTAGAACTCTTCTTCTCTTCGCACAGGTGTGCGTGTTCATAGGTCCAACAAGAATGCTCTCTCTTCTAATCCCCTTTCCAGATGAGCAGCGTCTTTCTGTATCGGGACCTATGATCGCTCTCTCTTCTAATCCGCTTAGATGAGCAGCGCCTTTGTATATATGTATTTTTATCGTCTGCGCCTGGGTACTTCCTTGGACGGTGTGGACGATGGTTTTGCAGTCGACAGTCCCATTTTCCGTTGGAGGATATATCTGTATATTGAAGGGGTCGTGAATTCGTAGGCAAACTTAATTATAGAAGATACTCCTCAGTGTTCTTGCCTGATAATACAAACGTATCGACAGGTCATTGGCATTCAATTTGCCTGTAATCACTCTCTTTCACGTCCCTCTCGTTTTGGTGCTGCACATTGAGGTTTCTTGGATGAAAATGCAGTTTGCGATTTTCTATTGTGAAAATAATTATTTTCAGCACGCGGCGTTGAAATTTCATTTGCAGGTCAATTTGACACCCTTAAAGGTCTCACTTTGCTTCTTCTCTAAAGACAAGATGCTTCCTTAAAGGGTTCTAAAGTGCTTCAAATTTGAGATTCTCCCGAATAGACACATTCACTCTGCTCGCTCACGGTCTCTCTCTCTCTCTCTCTCTCGTCTGGTACTTATACAATTGTCATTGGTCGTATCTTCCTATAAGTGGAAAGTTTAGACGTGCTCTACCTGTAACACAATTGCCATTGAAGTTTCTTCTTTTAAGTGGAAAGTGCGATATGTTCTAGCTGTATTCTCTCCAGATGAGCGTTGTCATGGATACTTAGAGTTCCGCCATCATCTGGAGTGTGCTAGTCGTATGCATGCTGTCGTTGAGACAAGAAAGTACTGGTTAGAGTTTTCTCATGGGTCTTGATTGTGCCAAGAACTCCATCGTATGTTCTATAGAAGAGGTTATCGGCAACTCATGAGGCGAGAGAGAGTGTGACGGGAAAATGGAAAAACTGTCGGTGAGGTAAATCGACTGCTGACAAGCTCATGTGGGAGAAAACGCGCATGCTAGCCAAGCAATAACAAAATAACGTAGTTGATTACTTTAAAGTACGTGTCTAGTAAAGCAAAGGATCTTTGACGAAAAGAATTGAATTGTATGTCTTGACATGGAGTACCTGGGTGCTTTATTCAAAAACATTGTACTTTGGATGCACATGTGGTAATTGCTAACTTTGTAAGGAAAAATTATAAGTGAATATAGACACTCTAGACGGACATAGAGGACAACTAAGAAACTATTCAATGCATTAAAATAAGGCAAAAAATGAAATAGTAATTGTAGAGCGTCTACGAGAACATAGAGAAGAGCTAAGGAACTATTCAATGCATTAAAATAAATAACACAACAAGACAAAACACTCATAGACGTGTGCACAGATGCATTCACTGAACTAAATAAAAAACTTATGGGCGCATCTATTTGCGAATCTATTTTCGTGTCTGGAGACCCGTGACTAATTGCACGTCTATATATCAGACACACGCGCATATAGACGTGCACTTAGACGCATAAATAGATGCACTTATAAACGCGTTTATAGGTGCAAATATAGATGCAAGTCGAATAGACAGATGCGTATATAAACGCGTTTTTAAACGCACTAATAGACGCACTTTTTTAAAAAAAAAATTTACAGAATGCTGTGTATGTTGTGTATGCTATATAGTTATAAGAATCCCATATCCATATTGTGTAATTCAATTCTTACAGCCAATCGCATTTTAGTTACAATTCCAAATAAAACATTATAACTCCAAAACGCAATAAGATTGAAAGCTCAAAAAGTACTTGTATATACATATAGCACGAAGCTAAGCTATGTCATGTGGCTTCAAGTACAAAAAATAAGAGGAGTATATATACAAGAGGCACAAAGCCAAGCTAGTGGCTTTAAGTACAAAAAAGAGTAGCATGCACTACTTGTACGACTAATCTATGTTCTCCAAGTCCTCGCTCCCTTCCACGCTCCCTTCTGCGCTCCCTTCTGTGCCTCCTTCCTCCTCTTCCTCATCGTCTTGTGCACGGGCCTGACATATATCAATATATGAAAAATCAAATCTTCACTTATAATTTTGTCATTATTAATTACTTTCAGATACCTGGGGGGCCGCTCCAATAGCCCGGGTATACTGCTCCTCAGTAATCAACCTGTCATCATAGAAGTGCCTCCATGTATCTCCTCTGCGATGGTGGTGGTGGTAGGCTGTCTCCACAGGAGTAGGGTATCTGCCCACGATCTCAAGCTGCATGACGACACACTTTGCGGAGGGATTAGTACAAAGAAACAACCTCCTAATAAACTACATAAGCAATATAATTTGCGATCGATACTTACAAATTGGGCCTCCCATAATCTAACACACCCTGCTCCAAAATGCGCGCTTCCATATTCCTCCATCTAGATCCTTCGTGCCTCCACGTGCTGCAGACTGGGGTCCTCCCTCGCTGACTTCATTGCCTTCTTCCACTCATGCTTGTGAGCGGTGTGGGGCGAGCCCCTTGGTGGTTGACCTGCCTCAAGCCTGGCAAGCTCCGCTAGTGCTTGCCTCTTAAGCGAAGATCTTTTATTGCCAAGTATCGTAACAGTCTTTGACTTGGCCCATTTATCTGTGAACTGGCGATTGGGGGGGTTAGGATACCTAGAGCGAACAGTAGCGAGGGTCTCATCAGCCAACCTCTTTGGGTGGTCTTTGTAGTGGATATAGCAATCTCTGTAATTGTTAGCAATTACAGAGCGCATGCATGCCATGATGTCCTTTCCCCGTGCATCCATCAAGGTGCCTCCTGTCTGAGTGATGTCATAATAAATTGTACCATCATCCAGAGGCACGTGTAAATCATCTGAATCATCATCCTCCCCACTGCCACATGGCCCAAAGCACTGTGCCATGCATCCCCCACCGCTCTCCCTACTACTACGCCTGCTACCTTGTCGTGTCGAGCTCGTACGCTGGCCACTTATAGCTGGAGACTGCACGGGACTACGCTGACCACTCGTAGCTGGAGAACCGAGTCTCGACGACACAGGAGTACGTCGACGGCTCTGCGAGACAGAAGGACCTCCTGACGGCATGGGGGAAGGGGCATAAGACGGGATGGCAGAAGGGACATAAGACGGCATGGGGAAAGGGGCATAAGACAGTATGGGGGAAGGGGCATAAGACGGCTGTGCTGACTCCGCTGGGGTGATCTCAGGTGGTGTGGGGTGGCTTGGAGTCTATAGTGCCGACTCTTGGGGAGTGTTTAGAGTACCCATCATATACCCGTATAACTCCGCAGGAGTAGGAGGGTGCCCTAAAAGGTTATATAAGTCCTTCCAAATAGATTCTCGGGGATCAGGTGAGCTGGAAGCGCTTCCTGGCCACATGTTAAACTGGAAAAAAGGAAAAAAATCTATTACTGATGAGCTAAGAAGAAAGGGGAAGGGAAGAGAGGCTTATTGTCAGAGCGCGTCTGATTTGCGCGTCTATAGACGCGTCTAAGAGAGTGTTTAACAGAGCGTCTAACAGAGCGTCTATCGACACGTCTGTCTGTGTCTGAAACAGGCTAGACGCGCGTTTACACGCGCTCTGAGACGCGCCTATAGACGCGCTCTAACAGATGGGATTCCTAAAAAGTAGAAAAGGACATTGCGCCCGACACACAAACGTGACAGTGATACCCAGATCATGCGCTTCTTGGATACGAGAAAGTACAAATCTAAAGAGAGCAAACTTCCAAACAAGATCAACTACAAAAAGACTTACTTGGATAGAGGTATGGAAGGTTCTTCTTTCTTTTTCAAAGTTGCTTCTCCTCCTTGTTCGTCCTCCTCTCCTTTAAGCTTAGAAGTAAGTGTGGGTGCCTTCCTCTTAAGTGTAAGCTTGGAAGTAAGTATGGGAGCCTTCCTCTTAAGCGTCGAAACTATGGATCTGCTAATAAGGAAGGAAGCAAGCCGCGTGAAGTATAAGTAATGTGAAGAAAAGCAAAGCGAGCGTGCTAAAAAGCAGGTTTAAAAGCCGTGTCTATAATCGCGTCTAATAGCGCGTCTATAGGCACGTCTAAATACATAGAGTAGACACGCTTTTAGACACGCCTTTAGATGCGATTTTAGACGTGCTTTTAGACGCGCCTTTAGACGCACCACAGAGTTTAAATTAAACATTTGAAGAAGAGCAAATTTGGTGGGTTGTTTGTTTGTAGGATGTCTTCATCTTTAACAAGTAGCTCCAGTGAGGATGAATCCCTCCGTATCCACCATCGCGAAATGTGGTTGGAGTAAAAAATCAACTGTCTGTGTGATCGATGTTGAGGAAACATGTATCGTGCATGCAGGATTACACTCAATCATATCTCAAAGTATGGAGAATGGGATGTGACCGTAAACAGGGTAAGGGTTTGTAAGTTAAGGTTTATTGAGATACCTATGGGTGTTCATATGTTTGAGTTATGATCCCATTTTAATTTGATACAGGATGCAGTGCCACACCCGCATATGTTACCCTATGCTCATCGTGAGGAGGCGAAGCATCGGCGATATGAGGTGGGATCTTCAGGAGGGACCGTTACGGATGTATGGAGTGATGGTAATAGTAGCCCTCCACCATTACCTCATGAAGCCGTGGAGGAGGAGGTGTTTGATGATATGGTGCGGGATTTATATGTCCATCAAGGGAGGGATAATAGCATGGAGCAGGATGATCTTTTTACTGCAGCATCGACTCCACTGTTTGAGGGGTGCACATTCTCTGTTCTATGTGCCTCCCTTGAGTTACTAAACTTGCAAACCATCTATGGATGGAGCAATGCAAGTTTGAATGCATTACTCAAGTAAGCTTTAAAGTCGATTTTGCAAACATGGTGAATTATGCTAGTGGGTCAATTACTCGAATGCTTTTCCTCATTTATGGTCCTCACGTGCAGGCTATTGTGTAAAATGCTTCCAAGGGAGAATAAACTACCGACCTCAAGAGATATGGCAAGGCAACATGTAACCTCTCTTGGAGGATTAGACTACAAGTGCATCCATGCATGTGTCAACGATTGCATTTTGTTTCGTGGACTACATAAGGATGCAAGAGAGTGTCCTACTTGTGGAGAGGCAAGATATAGAGCAGATCTCAAAACCTTGGACGTGCCTCGTAAGGTATTGCGAAATTTTCCCATAATCCCTCGCATCCAACATATGTTCAAGTGCAAATCTATTGGAGAGCTCATGTCATGGCATTCCTCCCATCGATCAACTGATGGCAAGTGGAGAACTCCCGCGGACTCTCCTGCGTGGAAGCATATTGAAGACACATGGCCAAGCTTCAAGGAAGAACCTAGGAGCTTGAGACTTGGATTGGGTATGGACGGTGTAAACCCATTTGGTCTCAAAAGCACGTCTTATAGTGTATGGCCAGTGGTATTGGTGAATTACAATCTTCCACCCTCTATGGCTATTAAGAAAGGACATGTTATGCTGTCCCTTCTAATTCTAGGGAAACATAAAGTCAAAAACCCTGATGTTTATTTGGAGCCTTTGATTGATGAGCTAGAGATACTTTGGAGAGGTATCAAGGTGCATGATGTGAGCAGGCCTCCCTCGTCACGAGACTTCAACTGCAAAGCAGTCTTGATGTGGACGACGATGCATGACTTCCTAGGCTATGGCGAGTGTTCGGGTAAGCATTGCATTTTTAATTATGAATAGGCAAAGGATGTGGCACCCTAAACCCACCTTCCACTCTTAATTGCATCTATTGTTCAGGTCTCACTACATCGGGTTACCATGCATGTCCTGTTTGTGGTCCTTCGCTAGTTGCCTCACGGGCAGACGCATTGAATAAGGTCATTTATGAGAATCACCATCGATTTCTCCCACCTGATCATCCTAGATATGTTGCCCCTTGGAATGAAGTCCTCCCACAATCACTCACCGCGGGAGATTGGATGAGAATTTGGGACGGTTCCACAACTCCTCCACCACTTGGCATGAGCCGGTAAGGGTTTGTAAATATTGGCTGGAAGTAAAGATTGGCTATATTGGCTAAAAGTAAAGATTGCACGCTAACACTTTATTTTGTTTAGATACTCCATCTTTTATCGTTTACCATATTGGTCCCACCTCAAGATCAATCACCTGCTTGATCCCATGCATATCTTTAAGAATGTGGCATCTACCATTTAGGAGCATTTGAATGGGACACGAGATTCGGCAGGCATAAGGGAGGATCTACGTACCACAGGGAGGATGCGTGAAGCTTGGCCTCAAGAGAGACCAAATGGGTGTTTTTTTTTACCTCGTGTACCGTGCATGTTATCAAAGCTAGAGATGGCGACGGTGAAGCGTGCTATTACTACAATTCGTACTCCCACTGGATGCATGAGGTGTTTGAAGGGAGCCTTTACAAAGAGCAAGAAAAGAGGTGTGGAGAAATTATATGGCTTGAAATCTCATGATTGGCACAAGATGCTCGAAGTAAGTATTTTATGTGCATAATATCTTTTTCCTTTCAAATTTGTGAGTGAATAGCTATAAGCAACTAATCAACCACCTCCTCGCGGGTTCAGTTCATACTACCTACTAGCATTTCACGTAGTGCATCGAAGGATGTGAAAGATTGTATTTACAAGATGGGCGAGCTTGTGAGGTATGTGAGCTCAAAGGAAATAGATCCCACCACGCTTAAGAATGCTCGAGTTATGTCAGTGGAGGCGGTTTGTTTAGTGGAGGAGACATTTCCACGTTCTATTCTCACAAGCCAACTACATCTCATAGTGCATTTGGTGGATGAGATTGCTATATGTGGTACTATACATGCACGATGGTTGTTCTTCCTGGAGCGCTTCATGAAGACCTTGAAGGGCTTCGTGAGACAAAATGCAAGACCCGAAGGTAGCATGGCCGAGGGTTGGTTGGTACAAGAGTCACTTGTATATATTTCTGAGTTTCTTGTTGATGTGGATAGCTCTCTCCCACGACTATGGAGAGATGATGAAGACCTAAGGATGACCTCTATTGTGCCTCAAGGGAAAGGACACAACAAAGTAATAGACACGGAGTTGCATAATAGTATCAACCTCTTTTGCATGCTTAATAGTGATGTGATGAAAAGATGGGTGACAAGATACGAGGATGCAAAGGCAAGAAGACAAGAAGAAAGGGCCCTCTTTCGTACACACCACGGATCTCGTGTGCCATACCCTCAGTATCTAAGAGCACTTCCAAAGGATATTCATGTGGATTGGCTACTTGATGAAATGGAGAAAGAAGAGAAAGACGAGGGGATGCATATCACAATGGAAGAATGGGAGTATGCTAGGGGATGCATGAGCAAGGTCGGTATATAGAATGTTATGCATAAGTTAGGAGCTTTCAATAATTTAGATTGCTTATTTAATTGACTTTTTCTTGGTGTAGTGCACTATGTTCAATGCTATATGGTGTGAGGGCAAGCATTTTCGAACACAACGGATTGATGATAAGAGAAACACACAAGATTGCAGCGTCATTGCTAGCTTTGAGGGAGCCAATGGAGCCATGGATGATTATTGTGGCATAATCCAAGATATTATTATGCTTGACTTTTGACGCTTCTTTGTGTATGTTTTGGATGTAAAGTGGTTTAAGGACGTGGGGGAAAGAGGCCCTAATGCAACAATCAAATGCCATGCAAGTGGCTTTGTAACTATTGACTCCACAAAGTTTTGGCAAAGTAGGAAGGACACACTAGTACTACCGCAACAATGGAACAGGTACTGTGCACACATATAAAAATACTCGCTTTTAAATATTTGATGCAAGAAAAGTAACATGATTGTATTTGTGTTTGAATTAGGTTGTCTATCAACCAATGGTGGATAATAATAGATGGTGGCATGTCATACCTATTATGCCACGTTCCAAAGTGATGTATAGTACATTTATTAATATGGAGCGTATGGAGGATGATCATGGCCATGGACATGATGATGACCATGATACGAGAGAGGAGGATGATCATGAGATAGGAGATATAGATATTGAGGCCATTACCCGTGAGGACGAGCCTACCATTCGAGATGCTGATTTCGATGAGCACATGAGTGGCACAAGTAGTAGTGGGTTGAATGTATTTGTAGATCTAAACACTTGTTTGGATTTTGAAGTAGATAGTTTGGCAAGGGTTGATCTCATTGAGGATGAGATTGAACCGTAGCCCCATAATTGATATTGGCAAAACTATTTTACATATTGTCTCATTCTCCTCATCTCACTTAATTCTTGTATATGTGGGCTTGCAAAAAATTATGTGCTTTGGTAATCATGGGCAATGTTTGGAAAGCAATGATGTACACCAAAATCTTACTTTCTATATTCTCTGGTTTGTGTCTATCTACGCATCTAAATGTGTGTCTGATTCTCAGTGTAAATGCGCAAATAAACACGCTAATACACGCGCAAATAGACGCGCTAATAAATGCGATGTTAGACGAGCCCGTATTTTCTCAGGTTAGACGCACACGTAGATGTGGTAATTTACGCACAAATAGACGAGCTTTTAGACATGCATTTAGACGCGCCCGTAATTCCTCTACTAAAGCAACGTCTATAGACGCGCCCGCTATTTTGCGCGTCTACCAAGCGCATCTATAGTTGCTTTGTGTTGTTGTGTAATCACATACTTGTGATATTAAAATTTAATGATACTCATGGCTATCTCCACATTGTGCCTATCCCATTCATAGTCATGGTTGCTCCACAACTAACACGATGTATTCAAGGCCCTTGAAATGACTCCACAACAAACAAAGTTGTATTTAAGGCCGTTGAAGCCACTTTGTAGTTTGGTAGTTAAAAACACGGGTGATTATCATTTACTTTCCCCCTTTCCCAAAAAAGGATTCACCACCTTGCATTCTCTCCCATAAAGAGCACACTATTGTCACACTTATTACCAAAAGCAACATATCATAATTTAAATGAAGTTTCTAAGCAAAAAGGACAAGGGATGAGGGATTAGGTTGTCGTGTAGTGTTTTTGGTTTTGTTTCGCAACGATAACAGGTGGAGGAATTTGCCTTAGGGAGGTCATCATTATAGCTCACCATAGTTCATTTATTCATTGAGAGAAAGGGATGAATCCCTATTCTTCGTGAGCTATTAGAAAGACATTTGAGAGAGAGAGAGAGGGGGAGGGGGGAACGAACGGAGGGGAGAGTGAGAGGCAGGAGAGGGAGGGGAGCACAGAGGAGAGGAGAGGAGAGGAGAGGAGAGGAGAGAGAGAGAGGAGAGGGGAGGGGTGGGGAGGGGCGGGGGGGGAGGGGAGGGGGGAGGGGGGTGAAGGGGAGGGGGGAGGAGAGGAGAGTGAGAGAGTGAGAGAGAGAGAGAGAGTGAGAGGAGGGGAGGGGGGAGGAGAGGAGAGTGAGAGAGTGAGAGAGAGAGAGAGAGTGAGGAGAGGAGAGGAGAGGGGGGGGAGAGAGAGAGAGAGAGAGAGAGAGAGAGAGAGAGAGAGAGAGAGAGAGAGAGAGATGTTAGATTTTAGAGTTTGTAGGACGAGATGACAATATGCATGCACAGCAGCTCGATTGAAATGTTTACACAGTGAGAGCTTTGAACGTACAAAATATTTCAGAATATTAGAGCACAACAACCTGCATAAGATATAGTTGAAAAATTCACTATTGTGATTGTCACAAAAAGACCTATGACCAGAGGCGCATCCCTTTAGGGCTTGTTGCTTGAGGAATTTCACCAAATCCCAAGCTGGGTGATAATAAAAGAGAGGTTCAATGCTTCAACACCCCAAGAAGCATCCTTGGTTTAAAACCTACAATGGCCGCTGGCTCTACTACCAACCCTAGCATAGCTGTGTGATAATATCGACACAAAGAAGGGGCCACAAGCATTGAAACAAAGAGAGAGAGAACTTGTGCCATGAACCACTTTTATATGAGTCATGCTACCACTTCAATTCACCGCCTCGAGCTCTTGCTGTCACCTCATGTCTCTAGAACTCATGCCTTTGCTTAGAACTGCCATGCTCACAAATCAACATAAACCAAGTGTCCATGCATGCATCAATCGACCAATCACCTACTAGACTGATGCCTCAGTAATGCTTACTGGAGTCGCCCTAAATTCCATGCAGGTGCCACATCTTGATCATGCCAACGATCCATGAGCCACACCACACAACCAATCAATAAGCTTACATGTCAGCCATCTTCTGACACATCCACTTAACCAGCATAACTGTTGGGGAACTGAAGGGAAAGCATGAAGTGAACACAAAATGAGAATGCTTGCTTATAGAATGACGAAAGGTGAGGTCCTTATGTAGGCACCTCTTACATGATCACTGACATCACTGATGACCTCTGAGCTCCACAATCATCTCCTCAATCAGCTCCTACAATCTCTCAATCATCCTATGTGGCATCTACCACCTAACAATGCTTATGGGCACCTAACTGTGCCTGTAGCACACACACATAGAACCCAAGGTGTGCCTGGGGCATACACCTTGAGATATCCCATCATACCCCGCCTCAAGGGAATGCCTCAGGCTATGTCAAGGATACATCTAGTCTCGTAGTTTCTCATGCCATCTCATGGTGGTCAAGGATAAATCTATGGCTAGGTTCTCATGCTAGCAAGGGGTTCCCAAGGGTGTGAAGGAAACAAAAGGGATACAAAAGACCTTCCAATGGTTATCTCCCCTACATGTACATGCACACAATGTCTGCAGGAGGTACCATGGAGCAAAACCCATACACATGGCCTACATCATATGGTGACTAGAGGTGTTTACAAAACACACAATAGTTTATTGCATTCATTTTGGAGGACTATCCAGGCTGAGTACCTTGACTCAACATAAAAAGAGAGATCTGGAGCATATATATAGATGATTTAAAATGCATAATCTTCATAGGGTGCCTCATCTTGTGGAGGCACATCAACTGAAAGCAGATTGGCAGTTTCTAACTTTGTAGTTCCTTCCTTTTTGGCTCTACAAAAGTTTTCATGGTGATTGTTTTTGCCACAGTGTTTGCGTGGACTGATCTTGAAGCAATCTTTTGAGAGGTGATTAGTCTTCCCACAATGTTTGCAAGGTGAAAACTTGCCCTTTTGGATTTTTATGGCATAGGCTGTGTCATTGCCTTTCCGGAGTTCCATGTGCCTTTCTTCTTCTTGAAGAGTAGAAATAAGACCTTCAAGATTAGGATTAGGAAGATTTTTCAAAGTGGTAACAACATGATCATAATCTTCAGGCATACTCTTGAGCAACACTACCATTGCATCATCTATAGTGATTGGAGAGTTGATAGAAGCAAGTTGAGTCTCCACATATGATTGACATGGGCAGCCAAAGGAGTGCCACTAACCATCTTCAATTCAAAGAAAGCAATCTTAAGTGACAATTTTGAGATGTGAGAGCTAGCACCAAAAATAATATCAAGCTTCTGCCAAGCTTCTGAAGGAGACTCTAAGTCAGAGATGTGATGAATATAGTCATCTCCTAAGGCAAGAGCAATGATGCCATAGGCTTTCTCCTCTCTAGCAGGATCTCTTGCTGGGCATGTCGGAGCTGAGGATTCTCTAGCATTGGAGGCTGTTGAAGAAGAAGTTGAAGCCGGTTTGACAAGCCCCCAGAGGTTTTCCCTCGTCAATGCAAACTTAACCTTCATCTGCCATGTGTGAAAGCCTTTACCATTGAACTTATCCATATTCAATATGGTAGCCATGAGAGGGTAGATCTCTGTTAAACTGATCTGATACAGTCAAGCAATAGTAAATGCAGCTTTGATAGTCAAATCTTTGAAGAAATGCTGACCTTTGACCACAATTTTTTATGCACAGTGCTTGTAAAACTATCAAACTACAGGAAGGTGCTCCAAAGATGCAACTCAAATGTGCTTTAGATCACATCCAATGATCAAACATCCTAAAGAAAAAAGATAACTGATATAATTTTAGAACTTTCTATCATGAAACCTCTGGAGATAGTTGCAAGCGGAAAGAGAAATCATAGTTATCCCCAAATTGAGTAGTTCGAGGCTGGAGGCCAAAATTGGAGCAACAGAGTGAAGCACTCAAGGGGCTTTCTAGAGCAAAAGAAAGCTCTCACTGAGGAGAAGATCCAGCACAGAGGTTGGGCGAAATGGTGTGCTATTGTGCTCGAGGGAGTTGCTATAGTCTGAGTCTATTTTTTGATGTTTTCTCCTTCGTTACTAAACCAAATGGGCTGTAAAGTGACTCAAAATGTTTGTCTTGAGGTCACCCATCTACTCCTAAGAGGGCTCGAGCAATGGTATAGCAGGCAGGGAGTATTATGCAACAGAAAGATGGTGAAAAAATGTGCTATTTGGGGAATGGCGACCAGCACCGACGTCTTTTCTTCAATTCCTTGCAGGTGAGAGTTCACCCATTTAAGGGGTATCTCCAGCCAGAAGGGCTTGGAGAATGGTAGAGAAATGAGGGAGAACAAGCTCTAGCAAGATTTGGGAAGAAAGGGAAGAAATGGTGAAGATGAAGAAGAAGAAGATGGAGAAGAAGAAGATGATGTGGCGCAAATGGGCTCAAGGAGGATCAAAGGGCTCTGATACCATGTTGGGGAACTAAAGGGAAAGCATGAAGTGAACACAAAATGAGAATGCTTGCTTATAGAATGAAGAAAGGTGAGGTCCTTATGTAGGCACCTCTTACATGATCATTGACATCACTGATGACCTCTGAGCTCCACAATCATCTCCTCAATCAGCTCCTAGAATCTCTCAATCATCCTATGTGGCATCTACCACCTAACAGTGCTTATGGGCACCTAACTGTGCGTCTAGCACACACACATAGAACCCAAGGTGTGCCTGGGGCATACACCTTGAGATATCCCCTCGATATCCCATCAATAGCCTTGTCCCTAATGTTTGAGATCTCGTCCCCATGAGGATCACACTCCAACAAACCCCCCTTGAGCTGATATGGGGAGCATGAGAGAACCAAGAGAACTCTCAAGACAACTATCCACTGGACACTAAAAGGTCAAGACCAGTAGTCAAAACCTTAAGAGCTAAAAAACTCAAACACGTGAACACCATTAGCACCTAAGAGAAAATCTAAAAAACAAATGCAAGACAAGTGCACCGAAAGAGTATCAAAATGCCCAATCTTGATCAGAGAATGCTCAAAGTCTGCATGGTCCTCGGAGGATGAAGCTTCATATGCTTTCACTTTAGAATTACCTGCCTTCTACTCTTTTTGTTTTCACCAACAATGATCCTCGTTGTGTCCTGACTTACCACAGTGCCCACAGCTTTTCTTCTTCTTCTGACTATCTTTCCCTTTAACTGCATATGCTGTGTTGAATGGTTGAAAGATATCTTCATGTCTTTTTTCACTCAAGAGAAGGGCCACGCAATTTTAGAAAATTGGCACTATCGTCAAGCCTTAGAATTCTCTCAGTCTCAGAATATTTTGGGGGTAAGGCCTTCAGAAAAATTGCCTTTTTATCCTTTGCCTCCACCAAATCATGCAGCTGCTTGAGGAGCGACTGCATCTTATTGAGAAAAGTTCCCAAATTCTCATTGTCGTTCATCTTTAGATCAAATAGTTCTTGTTTCAAAATTGCTTTTGAATGTTTCATGTGTAACCCAAACAATGTTTCCAATATTCTTCAGTTTTCTGCAGCCGTTTTCTTAACGTCAACATGGTGGAAGTAGTCTAGTCCAAGCACTCACCCAATCAAGCCGATTGCCTTATCATTCTTTTGGTACCACGAAGCTAATTCTCTCTCAGCTTCTGGTTTCTTCTCTGTTCCATTGACACAACTCCATAAACCCTTCTACATCAAGTAGAGTCGAGTGGCAAGTTGCTACAAGGAGAAATTGTGATTGGTGAACCTTATGAGTGAACTTTCTAAAGATTTTTCTTTCTTTGATGTTTTCATATTCTCCTCCAAGATCCTTCCAATCAATGTCTAAAAACAAATTTTTAGATAAAACATCAAGTGCACCTTGTCTTCTATAACAACCTTTGTTTCTCAATCTTCTACAAGCTTGTGGAAAATGTAGTACTTTGTCGTTGTTGGAAACCGATCGTCTCGACATGTTTGATCAAGCCAGGCTCTCATGCACAACCTACTACCTACAAACACTTTGACTAAATAGTGAAAAGCTCGCAATAAGTGCTCGGACTTCGCATGCTCTGATACCACTGTTAGATTTTGGAGTTTGTAGGATGAGATGACGATATGCATGCACAACTCGATTGAAATGTTTACACAGTGAGAGCTCTAAACGTACGAAATATTTCAGAACATTAGAGCACAACAAAATGCAAAAGATATAGTTAAAAATTTCACTATTGTGATTTTCACAAAAACACCTACGACCAAAGGCGCATCCCTATGGGGCTTGTTGCCTTCTACAATGGACTCTAACTCTACTACCGACCCTAACACAGCTGTGTGATAATAACGACACAAATAAGGAGCCAGAAGGACTCGGACAAAGAGAGAGGAGAACATGTGCGGTGAACCCCACTTTTATAAGAGTTGTGCTACCGCCTCAGTTTGCTACCTCGAGCTCTTACTATCGCCTCACGTCTCTAGAAGCATTACAAAACATTTGGACTCAAAAAGGGCCCTTTAAGGGAGCCCTTAGGCCTGTGACATGGAAGAATAAGGTGAATAAAACCCAATAGAATATTGGCTCGTGGAGGACAATAGAATATTGGAAGTGGCCTGACTTCTCTATTTCTTTATTCAATGGCCCAAACAATGATGTGGAGCACCCACTTGCTGCCTCAACTCTCCCATCACGTTTTCTAATTGTAACCAAACTGAGAAACCTAGTTTCTCAACCAAACTTGTACTATTTGACCTAAAACCAAATCCTCCTGTCCAACTACCACACTCCTTTCATTCTCTCTCATTCCTCTTCCTTCCCCTTTATTTTGAGGACCATTTCGAATTTCTCTTTGCTCTAGTCCTCTTTTTAAATTTCTTACTTGCTTCTGAGCAGGAAGTTTCTTTCTATTCTCCCTCTCATGGGATGAACTCTCAAGCAAAAATCTCATCACTTCCCTTCTCTACTTGCATTTCCCTCCCATTTCACTCTCTTTCTTTCAAAACTTTCAAGACTTTCGAATTAGATTCAACCTACTTTCTTCTTTCTCTATTTTGGGTGCTTCTCTTTCAAATCTCGCCACTTCCTCTCTCATCTGATATTCTCCCATGATCTGAAATCATTTCATTCAAGAAGACATGACAATCAATGTTCTGAGCGAACCATGAATGATGGAGGGTGTTTGGAGCTTAGAAGGAGCTATTGGACGAGATTCTTTGAGAAAGGATAAAAGAAGATTGACTTTTTGATTAGGCATTGCAGTTGTTGATGCATGTTAAAAATCAATCTTTCTTTTGCCCATCTCTCAATACTAGTCACTTTTCCTGCTACTGCAATCTCTAAGGGTGCATGATTTCGAAACATTTATGAAGGTTTGGAGTCTATCTAGATAGCTTGTATGGGGGTTCAGGTGAGATAATCTTTGGAACAATGCAACACAATGATTATGACGAGATTTGTTTGTTAATGATGTAACTTTGAAGAAATAATTAGTTTGTAGTTCATTTTGTGTAGTTGTCTTGTATTGTTTTATTAAATGGTTTGAAAACGTTGAAAGATTTGTTTGTTTTGTAAGAAATTTCATGAGACATGAGTCTTTTTCAATCTTTAGAATATTGCTTGAAATAGATTTCGAGATGTTTGGGAGTATATAATTTCTTTTGAAGCAAGAACCATCAGCTTCAGCATTCCTGGAACACAAGAGGGACCATTGGCAGGGACAAGTTTTTCTTTCAAAGAACCTTGCTCCAAGAATCAGGTACTATTCATTCATGTAGTTTTATAATTTTTTTAGTTTTCAACTCAAATCAAGGTCTATCAGAGCAACTTGCATGGAGATTCAGGTGAGAAAACCTTTAGAACAATGCAAGACAATGAAAACAACATGATTTTATGATGCAACTTTGAAGAAGCAGTTAATAAATTGTAGTTTTTTTTGTAATTGTGTTGTTTTCTTTTAATACATGATTTGAAGAGGAAGAAAGATTTGTTTTTTTTAAAAGAAACACTCTTACTATTGAGGTTTTTTATAGAAGATGGTTTGAAATAGGTTTGCAGTTGTTTGGAAGCATATAATTAGTTTTGGAGAAAAATCCATCAACTTCAGCATCCTGGATTACAAGAGGGACCATTGAGGACAACAAATTTGATCACGTTTTTCCTTCAAAGATCCCTATGAGGTATTGTATTGAGATATCGAGCTCCACTTGTGATATGCCACGGTGACCATTGTGCATTTATGTCACCGACTTGTTAGCTGCAGATGTGGTCGGTACACCGCCCATGAATAATAGCTAGATGACAGCTATCTTTATGTACTCTAATTAGTGGCTCAGTTAGTATGCCACCTTAGTTAACCGAGTTTGGTTTGAGACCCACACATAGGGTTCACCTATTCTTTTGTACTCAAGGTTCTTTTCGCTTTCACAACTAAGAAGAGGAAAATTGTTTTTAGCCTCCACCTTTGTGTATATTCCCCCATTGTGTATGTGAGAAAGCTACAAGTGAGACTCCTTCTTTCTCTCCCACTCTCTTCACATAGTATCAGAGCTGGATTCATGGTAAGGAGCTCAAGAAAGCAAACCAGGTTCGCGGTGTCCTAGTAAGAGGATCAGTGTTGCTTTCCTTTTTTTTTTGAGTTTGGGAGCAAATCTCTGCAGGTAGCATAGCCGAAAAGTGCAAGAGTGCACTGTCTCAGATTGGGACACCCTTTGCAGTGTGGTGAGAGGATAATATATGCTATGGGATGAGGCAAAGCCCTTGGTGAAATTATTTTTTTGATTCGAGGCCATTTCGGGGCCCATTTTGGTGGCGAAACTTTTCCGCAGGCACTCAGGAAAGTGCCCTATTTTTGCTGTGCGACCACTATTCTGCAGGTCGGTGAAAAGTTATTGTAGAAATTGCATCGTATGCCTGTGAGCAAAGATATTGGGAGTGATAGAATCATTCTTATTGCCCGGTGATGCATAATTGTCACTAGGAAGTGACTGTGTGGTCAAATACCACTCTCGTTAGTTTTGTAGATTTGCCCTTGTGAGGCAGAAGTTGTGTTTTTTCTTGCAGTGACAGAATATTTTGTAGTGTGGCTCCTTTTATAGAGATTTTGTCACCCTCCTTCACCCATTTACAATTGCTACCTATAGATTCTTTTCCCCATCAATCACATAAGCCCGTATGTCACCATCCATGTCCTTTTTGGCTACTATTGCCATGTGTCCCATCAAAAGATGCTCAGGACTCTTAAAATATTGAGAAAGTCAAGAGTCTCCCCACATGGAGGACCCTCTCTTTTCCATATGTCCACATCCTCCTTATTCCACATAGGAATTCTAGAAGGATTCCTCTTCACTCCACACTCTCCACATGCCTTCCACACGCTTGGCATGTGGCCTCTCTTATATTATTGGAACACATGGACATGAGCCCACCTCTTTATATGACTCACTCTTCCTATTTTCTAAAAACCCCATAATATCCCATACACAAATAACTCTCACCCCATACCAAGGTATTTGTCATTCATACACATGGTATTTACAATGATCCACTCCACTCATCCTCTCAATCCCATACAATATCTTAGAAAATAGAAATAAGTGAGAGCCGCTAGGCTATCACTTGATACTCAAACTCTTATCAAACATAGAGAAAAATAGAACCAATGCCAAATAAAAAATATCAATTTTTGGCCTCACATCTTCCCGTCCCCCAGCAAATCCTCTCTAGTGATAGAGAGGGTCTGCTGGCCCTCAAGGTCCACCAATATATGATCCATCATCTACCCTTGATTGTATACCTATGGGAGTACTTGGCGGTACCATTTCTTGCACATTTGGTGCATGGACAGCTTGTTGTCTATCAACATATGCAGGTGGATTCACATCCTGGAAAGTGATTCTCCTCATTTCCATATCCCTCATGGGTGCCTTATGCATCTTCTTCTCATTGAAGACTACATCATGGCTACATATGATCTTCTTTGCTTATGGATCCCAGAGATGCGATAGCCCATCTCTCCACTTTCACCATAACCTAGAAAGATGCATCTCCTAGACTTAGGATCTAGCTTCTTTCAAAGCTCTTTGGCCACATGTGCATATGCCTCACACCGAAATATATGCAAATGAGAGTAAGAGGGCTTCTTGCCACTCCATGTCTCTTCAGGAATACCACCATCCAAACTCTTACTAGGTGATCTATTGATCACATGCACTGTAGTGTTCATTGCCTCAACCCAAAAACCACCAGAAAGAATTGCATTGGAAAGCATGCATTGCAACCTTTCTTGAATGGTACCATTCATCTTTCTGCAATTGGATTTTGCTCTGGAGTACGAGGGGATGTGAGCTCCCTCTTAATCCCACGTGTATCACAGAAATGCTAAAAGTCATGAGAGAGATACTCTCCACCATTGTCAGTCCATAGGCATTTAAGCATTCTACCTGACTGATTCTCAACCAAGGCCAGCCATTTCTGAAATACTTGGAACACATCACTCTTCCGAGCTATAGCATAAGCCCACACTTTCCTAGTTGCATCATCAATGAATGTTACATAGTATTCAGCCCCGCCTAATAACCGTTAATAACCGTGTAGGCATGGGACCGCATACGTCTGAATGCACCAAATCAAGCTTTTCAAACTCCTTCTTTCCCCTTCTTTTATGGGCTGATTAAGTCTGCTTCCCATAGAGAAAGTGCTCACAAAATTCAAAATCAGAGAAACTCAAATGCGGTACATAACCCAAACAACATAAGAGTTTCATTCCATTCTAGCTCATGTGCCCCAACCTGCAATGCCACAAAAAAGTGCTTGGCTGCTCAGTTATTGCAGCAACATGATCAAATACCCCTGATACATGTAAGGGATACAAAGTCCCACACTTGGCATCCGTGGCCAAAAGCATAGAGCCCTTCTGAATTTTCCAACTCTGAAAGCCAAAAGTGGTGTGAAAACCAACATCATCTAGCTGACCCACTGAAATAAGACTCTTGGTCAACTTAGGCACATGTCTCACATGTTTCAAAATAAATGCAAACCCATTTGCAAAAGAAAACTTTATGTCACCTACTCCCACTGTCACATGCATAGTCATTTTCAAGATCCACACAACCTGTCTTTCCACTGTCATAAGTGGAGAACCATTCCCTATGGGGAGTAACATGGAATGAAGCACCAAAATCCAAAATCCAATCCTGGGAATATGCATCATCTGAAGTGGTAAGCAACTCTGCAAATAAACTAGACATGAAGAGAACGTCATTGTCACTATCATGTGTGACTGCATTGATCTCCTCGATCTTCACTTTTCCTTTGTCCTCCCTTGGACTCTCTTCCTTTTGATTTGCACCACAATTTGCATTCTTTTTCTGATCCTTTTGCTCTCTTTTCAGCTTGTAGCAATCCTTTTTCATATGGCCCTTGTTGCCACAGTGGTAACACTCAATGTTCTATACCCTGGATTTGCTACGAGACTTCCCTCTTTTTTGGGACTTCCCCCTAAACTATGATCTGCCCCTTTGCACATTTAAGGCTACATCCTGCTTGTTGCCGTCCATAGACTTCCGTCTAATCTCCTCAGCCAACAAGCTACCCACAACATCATCAAATTTCAGTACTCCACCAGGTGCAGAGTTACTGACAGCTATACGGAAGGTATCCCATGAGGATGGCAATGAACATAAGAGAAATATTGCCTTAGTATCTGCATCAATATTCATCTTCTAAGCCTGAAGCTGGCTGAAAATAATATTGAATTCATTCAAGTGAGAAGCAATGGAGACCCCTTCCTTTTGTAAGAAAATAATACAACGTCTATCCTCAACAGATAATAGGATCTCGTACGCAAGAGAGAAAACAAGATAGTATGGAGAATCAAAAATTTGATTACTATAGAACTGATACAATAGATGGCGCTGCCTCCCAACCGTGCACTAAAGAAGCTTCGATGGCATGCTGGAAATAGTAGAAGACGGAGGCTGGATGCTAAGGAATCAAGGTTGCTGTAGCCAGTGATGAAATGGGCTTCACGGGCTTGCTCTTATATAGCCACCAGTCATAGTTGGTTAGGCTCAATTGGGTGACCGACCCAGTCTGCACAAAATGGTCGACTGGGGGTCGCCCGAAATAGGCCACTGATCATATGATAGAACCGGTGCACAAAACAGAGCAACTAATCTACGGTCTCCGTTCGGCCCCCATCCGGGATCATCTGAGGCTCCAAATGGGCCCTGCAACCTGAGAGTGGTGGGCTGCCTCGGGAAATGCTCCATCTACCCTTAGTGCGGTCAGTCAAGGGATGCCTTCCCACACTTGCATGTAGCCTAGTTGGCAGTGTGCCAACTCTATCTAAAGCCATCCAGCCATCAGGCCACACATGGCCCCCATTTGGTGTCCAAACCAGGACCTACTAGATAATTGAGCTACTCAAATGCCTTCTCCTCATATGGGGGGCTTACAAGTAGAGTTAGCCGGTTCCTGCGTAGTTACACGAGAGTGGAGAATTGATATCTAACACCCCTCCTCAATGTCCACCTGCAAGTGAACTTACTTTTTCGGCCCAATGCCAAGTCGATGAAGATGCCTCTCCAACAAGTCTCTTCTAAGAGCCTTCGTGAAGATGTCCGCAACATTCTCTGTGGTTGGATAGTACTTTAAGTCGACCTCTCCATCCATGATGAGCTCGCGTACAAAGTAATATTGAATCTCAATGTGTTTTGTGTGAGCGTGGAACACTGGGTTCTTTGCAATCGCCATGCAACTCTGATTGTCACATGATAACTGCGTAGGCTTGTTCTGCACTGCACTCATGTCCCCCAAAGTCCTCCTCAACCACACTGCCTTGCAAGAAGCAATGCATGCAGATTTGTACTCGGCCTCAGTAGAAGAAAGAGCAACTGTGGGTTGCTTCTTGTTGACCCATGACACAACTCCAGATCCAAGTGAGAAACAGTACCCTGTCACTGATCTCCTGTTGTTCATGTCTCCTGCCCAATCCGAGTCACAGAATCACCCTTTCAAGCAAGATCTAGAGCCAAATCTCAGCCTTCTTAGGGCACTTTCCCTATTTCTATAGAGCATCTATATGTATTTCCTGTAGTAAAGCCATATTTTGGTGCACTTAGTCCCCAAACCCCTCTATTGAGCACTCTTTAAGCGACCACAATATGTCATGAGGGTAGTAATCTTAACCAAAATTCTTACTAATACTCCCTCCAAATTTTTTTCATAGCCAAGTTTGCTACCATTAGCAAAAATAAAACATTGTTGCTACTAATAAGCACTCTTCTAAGCTGCCCTTGGTATAGGTGATGCCATAATCAGGTGTGCCTTTGATGTATTTCAGCACCTGCATCCCTGCCCTCCAATGGTTCTCCCAAGGCTTATTGGAAAACTTGCTTAGTACACCAGTCGCAAAACTGATGTCCGACCGTGTGTTGCACAAGTAAATCAAGCTGCCCACTAGCCTTCTATACTTCACTTCGTCCACCAGTGGTGATGAATCCTCATTTGAGAGCTTCGCGTCAACCTCCATAGGGGTACCAACTATGTTGCACTCAGCCATGCCAAATGCCTTCACTATCTCTCCAGCATACTTCAGCTATGAAATGAAGATCTATTTCGACTCTACCAAACTTCAATCCTTAAACAGAAATGCATCAGTCCGTCATTTCAAACTCTCTTACTAGCAAATGCTTCGTCTGCGAGATCTTTTCTTCATGGTTCCCTGTTATGACAAGGTCATCCACATAAAGGACCACGATCGTACACCTGCCTCCTTCTCTGAAGATATACAAATTTGCATCAGAAGGGCTCCTCCTGAACCCGTTTTGCACAAAGTAGGCATCAATTTGCTAGTACCACACTCATGGGGCCTGTTTCAGCCCATAAAGTGCCTTCTTTAGTTTGTAGACTTTACCTTTTCAACCGGGGATCTCAAAACATGGTGGTTGTTCCACATTTACCTCCTCCTTGAGATCTCCATTCAAAAAGGTGGATTTCACATCCATCTGAAACACGGGCCAACTTCCCTGGGCAACTAAAGCCAAAACACTGTGAATTGTGGTTAGTTGAGCTATGGGAACAAAAGTATCTTGATAATCAAAACCATGTACCTGTGCAAATCCTTTTGCCATGAGTCGAGCCTTGTACTTATCCAACGTGCTGTCGGACTTGTACTTGGTCTTGTGCACCCACTTGGTTCCGATTACCTTGCGTTTTGGTGGTCGATCCATAAGGTCCCAAGTGTTGTTCTTCATTATGGAGCCATACTCCCACTGCATAGCCTCCATCCACCTATCATCGCCCTGTGCCTCTTCAAGACACAGGTTCATCAGCACGGATCACTTCTGTCATCAAAGCATAGTTGACCAAGTGTTCCTGTGCCCTTCTTTGCTCCTCTAATCTCTTGGACCGGCGGTGTTCGAATGGTTCCTCCTCAATGGCTGGAGGTTCTCTGCCATCCAAAAGCTACTTTACCCACTTCGAGAATGGCCATTGCCGTTGTGGTTCTGCAGGCTCTTCTTTATCTTCTTTGTCTTGAATCCTCCCAAGCACCATTGGGGGAGTTCGGTCTACTATTGGTGGCGGTATTGGATGGATATCCTGGTCTTGGTTGTCTGGGAAGGAAGCATCCTCCTCCAATTGATGTGGCTGTTCTGAGAAGACCACATCACGACTTACTATTACCTTCTTGGTAACAAGGTTATAGAGGCGGTAACCCTTCGCCTCTTCATTGTAGCCCAAGAAGATACACTTCTAGCTCTTCGGTTCCCATTCGGTCCTGGTAGCATCAGGGACATGCACAAAACAGTCACATCCAAAAACTCTAAAATGTGCAGCTGAAGGTTTCTTACCAGAAAAGGCTTGCAATGGAGTCATCCCTTTCACAGCCTTTGTGTAGCTACGATTTAGGATCTAAGCTGTAGTGTTACATGCTTCAGCCCAGAAAGTCTTTGGCAAATCTTTCCCTTTCATCATACTCCGGCCCATTTCGCAGATGACGCGCATCTTGCGTTCTGCTACTCCATTTTGCTGTGATGTATGTGGCGGGGGTTTTTGCCTCTTGATTCCGTGACTTTTGCAGTAACTTTCAAATTCAGTTGATGTGAACTCTCCACCTCTGTCTGATCTCAATTTCTTCACCTTCCTCCCTGTTTCTTTCTCGACCATTACATGCCATTCCTTGAACCTACTAAAAGCCTCGTCTTTAGTCTTCAGGAAGTATATCCATATCTTTCTACTGTAGTTGTCGATCAGTGTCATGAAGTAGTAGGAACCACCCAAAGCTTCCATCTCCATCTTTCCGCAGAGGTCCGTGTGAACGAGCTCTAGAGGAGCCTTTGCCCTGCTGGCCTCTTTAGGAAAGGGATGCCGATGCTGCTTGCCCATCATGCAAGCTTCACATACATCGGGCAGATTTGAAATTTTTGGTAGGTCTGCAATCATTCCACTTTTATGCATCTCCTTCAAAGAACTAAGGTTTAGATGACCAAACCTCTCATGCCACAGCTTAGTGTTCTTCACATCCACTCGAGCATTGAAAGATGAGAGTTCGTAAATGTTGTTGCACCGTGTACCTTTACCAATGACCTTCCCTTGAAGGTCCAAAATCTGTGCACCATTCTTATCGAATTGAACTTTGAGGTCCCGATCCGTGATCGCGGAAATGGACAACAAGTTCCTCTTGATATCTTGCACATAAAGAACATCGGACAATTGTTTTACAACTCCATCTGACTTGAGAGCAATGGTACCTTTTCCTTTTGCTGGACATTTTGCATCATTGCCGACTACTACCAGGATGTCATTCCCTACCGGCTATAGAGAGGTATACCAATCCTTCTGACTGGTCATGTGGTGCGATGCACCATTGTCAATGATCCATGGTTCATCCGTAGGTACATGAATTGAATCCGTGCAAATCTCCTCAATTGCTATGAACAGCTCTATTGGTGCTACATGTGCGCTGTTGCTGGACTCTTTCTTTACTCCGCTCTTCTCATCTGCAATCTTCTTTCGGCACTCATTCTGCTTGTGCCCTGCCTTGTTGCAATAGAAGCATTGATCTTCTTCTTTCTCTTTTTATCATTAGAAGAAGATGGGTTACCAGAGTCCTTATCCTTACCTTTCTTTGATCTAGTCCAGAAAGCCGAATCTTCTCCAGTCCTCATCTTTTGACGCATCTCCTCCTCCAAAAGCATCGCACTGAAATCCTCAAAGTTGAGGGGCAGATTTCTGTTCTGCGTATTCAGCACCATAACAAGACCATCGTACTTTGGTGGGAGAATCTGTATGCACCTTCGTGCTAGATTCTCGCTGGTGATGGTGATGCCAATCGCACTCATCTGATCGCGTAGATTCTTCACCGTGGTGATGAATTTCTCTGCCGCTTCAGACTCAGACAACTTCTCATTCGCAAGTTGAGTCTCTAGATTCTAAATCCGCATCTGATTTGTGGTCTCGTACAAATTTTTCAAGACCGTCCATGCCTCCTCCGCTGTGGTGACATATTGAATTAATGCCATGATGGAATCACTAACATTGCAGACAATAGAACACAGCGCATCTGCATTTCTTCTTGTCCATGCAAGAATCTCATCCACTGTTGGTACTATCTGTTGTCCTGCATTGGCTGGATCCAATCTCGCAACCGGCCTCACGTCCGCCCCAGTAGCAGTGTCACAAAGCTCATATGCACTTAGGATGGTCTTCTTCAGATTTTTCTAGAAGATTGCAACTTCTTGTCAAGGTGCGAGCTACTGTAGAGCAGCAGCATCTCCTAGGTCCACCACACAATATTGAATGATCTTTCTTGAGTCACCAAGCAAGTGACCCCTTATGCGAGGTGCTCTCCTTGATTTTTTAATTCCACAATACTTGCATTTCCACTCAATGTAGTCATGAGACAAAGTTGCATTATGGATTATGTGACTAAGTTTTCCCCCTTGTGCATGTGGAATCCCTCTTTAAGAGGATTGTGACACCCACATAAATCCTCTCCCCATATCTTGGTTAACAACTTCATAGGGTGGATCAAGCATTGGGGTAGTGCCCATTTCAGCATTGAGATCCTCTTCTACAAGTTACAACTCCTTGTGCAACCTTGGAAATATTATTAGGCACATGAATATTGACATGGGCATGACTCGATGTATCTACAATTTGCCTAGTCACAACTCGTCTTCAAGATTGTGGACGAGAATTTCTAGTTTCACAAAATTTTAATTGTGCATTCGGTCACAACATGTGTAGTTTTTCTGCTCAAATCATTGCCATCTCATCTCCCCCTTCTCTCCATGCCTTAGTTTAAGACTCATCACTAACAATTACATTCATTGGCACTCATGATCGTGGTCCACAAGTTTCTCAAAATGCAAGGAGTCAGAGTATAGACCACCCTCAAGAACACACAACAAACACTCGCATCCACTAGCCCTCGCGTTTGTGGTTTGCAATTTCCCCAAAATGCAAGGAATGAGAGTAGTGAACCACACACACACACACACACACACACAAATATATAAATATACATATATCCTCCGTTTATGATTCTTATGGAGAGAAGTTGAAAATAACATCGGCTTTGTTGAAATATTATTTTTTCTCTAGTTTTGTTATATGCAATGTCATCACAAGGGTGTCACTTTCATGTAGAGAAGGTTGATGTGAAGCATAACACATACCTTTTTCAGCAAGTGTTATTCACAATCGCAAAAAAATAGAGTTTAAGGTGTGTTATTCAAATGTGGACATATTGGATGGACATAATACTTTGCATTCATGTCAATCCAACCTATTTTTAGGTCTTTGCAAAGTATCGTTTCCATCGAATATGCTTTGGATGGTCAAACGTGCCACAAACTCCATTTTACTAAGTGTCATGCACAACCCCAAAAACACACGCTTTGAGGTGTGTTGTTCGAATGCTCACATATCCGATGGCCACAATACTTTGCAAGTTCATCAATACAACCTATTTTGAGTTGTGTGCAAATTATTATGCCCATCATATATGCTCTAGATAGTCAAAGTCACCACAGATTCCTTTTTCCATCAAGTATTATGCACAACTGTCAAAAAATAGTATTTGAGGTGTGTTATTCAAACATACACATATCCAATCAGTATGATACTATTGATACAAGTCAATCTAATAGATGTTGAGGATTGTGCAATGTATCGTGTCCATCAAATATGATTTAGATGGTCAAACTTGCCACAAACCTCATTTTTCACCAAGTGTTATGCACAACCGTAAAAAACACACGCTTTGAGGTGTGCTATTTAATTGCGCACATATCCGATGGGCACGATACTTTGCAAGTTAATCAATACAGCCTATGTTGATTTGTAGGCAAAGTATTGTGCGCATCAGATATGCTCTGGATGGTCAAAGTTGCCACATATCCCATTTTTTAACCAAGTACTATGCACAACAGTGAAAAAATAGTATTTTGAGGTGTGTCATTCGAATACCCTCATATCTGATGGGTGCTATACTTTCCATACACATAAATATAATATATGTTGAGGCACGTGCAAAATATCATCCCCATCGGATATGCTTTTGATGGTCAAACGTGTCACGAACTCCATTTTTCACCAAGTGTTATGCACAAGCACCAAAAAATAGTATCTGAGCTGTATTATTCGAATGCTTTCATACCCAATGGGCACGATGCTTTGCACACATGTTAATATAACCTAATTAGGGATGCATGAAAAATATCGTATCCATCAGATATGATTTGGATCGTAAAATACACCAAAAACTCCATTTATCACTAAGTGTTATGCACAATTGCCAAAGAATAGTATCTAAGCTGTGTTATTCAAATGCCCTCATACGCAATGGGCATAATACTTTGCACACATGTCAATACAACCTATTTTGAGATGTGTGAAAAGTGCTGTGTCCATCCGATATGCTTTGGATAGTCAAAGTCGGCACAAACACGCTTTTTCATCAAGTATCATGCACAACTGCCAAAAAATAGTATTTGAGATGTGTTATTTAATTATGCACATATCTGATGGGCATGATACCTTTCAATCATGTCAATTTAACCTTTGTTGATCTTGCTACAAGTATCGTCATCGGATATGATTTGGATGGTCAAACTCACCACAAATTGTATTTTTCACTAAATGTCGTACACGACCACCCAAAAACACACTCTGGATGTGTTATTCAAACGTGCACACACACCTGATGGGTATGATACTTTGCACGTGTGTCAATACAACCTACGTTGATTTGTGTGCAAAGTATCATGCCCATCAGATATGGTCTGGATGATCAAAGTCGCTAGAAACCCTGTTTTTCACCAAGTGTTATCCACAATCGCCATACAATGTATCTGAGGTGTGTCATTCGAATGCACTCATACCCGATGGGAATGATACTTTGTGCACACATCAATACAATATATTTTGAGTCACGTTCAAAATATCATGCCCATCAGATTTGCTTTGGATGGTCAAACATGCCACAAACTCCGTTTTTCACCGTGTCATGCACAACCGCCAAAAAATAGCATTTGAAGTGTATTATTCAAATGCTCTCATATATGATGGGCATGATGCTTTGCACACGTATTAATCTAATATAATTAGAGATGCATGAAAAATATCATGTCCATCAGCTTTGGATGGTCAAACATGCCACAAACCCCATTTTTCATTAAATGTTATGCACAATTGCCAAAGAATAGTATTTGAGGTGTGTATTCAAATGCACTCATACCCAATAGGCATGATACTTTGCACACATGTCAATCCACTCTATGTTGAGGTGCGTGCAAAGTATCGTGCCCATCGGATATGCTTTGGATGGTCAAAGCCAACACAAATCCAATTTTTCATCAAGTATTATGCACAACCGTCAAAAAATAGTATTTGAGGTGTGTTATTCAAGTGCACAAATATTAGATGGACATGATACCTTGCACTCATGTCAATTTCATCTTTTTTGAGTCCTGTGCCAAGTATCGTGTCCATTGGATATGCTTTGGATGGTCAAATTCGCTACAAACTCTATTTTTCACTAAGTTTTATGCACAACCGCCACCAAAAAACACGATCTGAGGTGTGTTATTCGAGCACGCACATACCCGATGGACATGATACTATGTGTAGGCATCAATCCTGCATATTTTGATGCATGTAAAAATTATCATGCCCATCGGTAGATGATCAATGTTGCCACAAACCCCGCTTTTCACCAAGTAATATGCACAACCGCCAAAAGAAACTATCTGAGATATGTAATAAGAATGCACTCATACTTGATGGACATAATACTTTACACGTGAATCCAACCTATGTTGAGGCACATGTAAATTATCGTACCCATCGTATATGCTTTGGATCCTTAAACTCACGACAAACATCTTTTTTCACCAAGTGCTATGAGAATTTGAGGTGTGTCATTCGAATGTGCTCATACTTGACAGGCACGATACTTTACACATGTTTTCTATAAGCTGGAATTAAAAAATTCTAACCTTATAGATGACTCTTGATGGCTTATGCTGCCGATCGATTTGAGTACTTGGAGGGCTAAATTTGGGTCTTATATGAGGAAGTTATGTTAATTTTGGGGCTAATTTATCAAATTTCAAGTTTGAAATATTAGCTAAACTAGAAGGGTTTTGAAAAGGGGGGGAGGGGGGAAAAGGAGAAAGGTGGGAGGGGAAGGGGGGGAGGGGAAAGGGTGGAAAGGGGGAAGGGGAGGGAGGTTGAAGGAATGGGGGGAGTGGAAGGGGGAATGGGGGAAAGGGGGGAATGGAGGAAAGGGGGGAATAGGGGAATGGGGAATGGGGGGGAGGGGAATGGGAGAAAGGGGGAATGGAGGGAGGGGAAGGGGGGTAGGGGGGAAGGGGGGAAGGGGGCAAGGGAGGAAAGAGGGGAATGGAGGAAAGGGGGGAATGGGGTTTAGGATTTAAGGTATAGGTTTTAGGGTTTAAGTTATAGGGAATAGTGTTTACGGTATAGGAATTTTGGTTTAGGCTATAGGGATCAGGGTTCAGGGTTTAGGGCATAGGGTAGAGTTACAAATATTAGCCTGTGAAAGTATAATTAAACTTCATTCATAGGTTTTTAATTAGTTGGAATTTGAAAATTATAACCCTATAGATGACTTTAAATGGCTTATGCCGATCGATTTGAGTACTTGGAGGGCTAAATTTGGACGTCATATGATTAAGTTTTGTAAATTTTTGGGTGAATTTATCAAATTTCAAGATTGAAAGATTAGCCACATTAGTTTGGAGAAGCTCCTAAATTCATCTTTGGAAAAATATTCGCCCTTAAAATTTTATCTTAGGGAGGGTAGGGAAGAAAGAAAATTAATGGAATGGAGGAGAGGAAAGGGGGGGGGGAAGGGGGAGGAGGAAAGGGGGAGGGGGAGGAAAAGGCAGGGGGAGGGGAAAAGGGGAGAGGGGGGGGAAGGGGGGAAAGGGAGGGGGAAAAGGGGGGGGAGGGGAGGGGAAAGGGGGGGGAAAGGGGAGAGGGGGAGGAATGGGGGAAAGGGAGAAGGGGGGAAGGGCAAGAGGGGGGGAGGGAGGGAAAGGGGGGAAGGGGGAGGGGGGAGGGGAGGGCCAATGGGGAAGGGGGGAAGGGGGAAAAGGGGGGAATGGGGGAGGGATTCCTCTTGACTCCACACTCCTCGACATTCCTTCCACATGCTTGGCACGTGGCCTCTCTTATATTATTGGAACACATGGACATGAGCCCACCTCTTTATATGACTCACTCTTCCTATTTTCTAAAAACCCCATAATATCCCATACACAAATAAGTCTCACCCCATACCAAGGAATTTATCATTCATACACATGGTATTTACAATGATCCATTCCACTCATCCTCTCAATCCCATACAATATCTTAGAAAATAAAAATAAGTGAGAGCCACTAGGCTATCACTTGATACTCAAACTCTTATCAAACATAGAGAAAAACAATACCAATGCCAAATAAAAAATATCAATTTTTGGCATCACAATACACTTGTATGAATCCCCAAATCTCCCACTAGCCGATCAAGCCATATAGTCTTCTTGCACCCCTTTGTGGCTACAACATACTCGGCCTCTATGGTAGACAAAGCCACACACTTCTATGGGCAAGACATCCATGACACTACACCACCTGCAAAGGTAACACATAACTAGAAGTAGATCTCCTGCTATCCACATGCCCTCCATAGTCTCAATCTATGTAGTACATGCATCTCTCCTCTGCCAAAGCAAATGCACATCTTCTTGGTACCCTTCATGTACCTCACTCCTTGATCTTCATTTGTCCTTCGTCCTCCCTTGGACTCTCTTCATTCTTGTTTGCACCCCAATTTGCATTCTTTTTCTTATCCTTGTGCTCTCTTTTCAGCTTGTAGCAATCCTTTTTCATGTGGCCCTTCTTGCCACATTGGACACACTCAACATTTCATGCCCTATATTTGCTATGAGACTTTCCTCTTTCTTGGGACTTCCCCCTGAATTGTGATCTGCCCCTTTGCACATTTAAGGCCGCATCCTACTTGTTGCCATCCATAAACTTTCATCTAATCTCCTTGGCCAATAAGCTATTAAATATCAATGCTCCACTCTCGTGTAACTATGCGGGAACTAGCTAACTCTACTTGTAAGACCCCCATATGAGGAGAAGGCATTTGAGTAGCTCGGTTATCCGCCGGTAGGTCCTGGTTTGGACACCAGATGGGGGCCATGTGTGGCCTAATGGTTGGACGGCTTCAGATAGAGTTGGCACACCACCAACTAGGCTACATGCAAGTGCGGGAAGGCATCCCTTACCTGACCGCACTGAGGGTAGATGGAGCATTTCTCGGGGCAGCCCACTCTCGGGTTGTGGGGCCCGTTTGGAGCCTCAGATGATCCCGAATGGCTCTGAGCCGAACGGAGACCACAGGTTAGTTGCTCTGTTTTGCCCACGGGTTCTATTGTATGGTCAGTGGCCTCTTTCGAGACCGACCCCTAGTTGACCATTTTGGGTGGACTGGGTCGGTCACCCAATTGAGCCTAACCAACTATGACTAGTGGCTATATAAGAGCAAGCCCGTGAAGCCCATTTCATCACTGGCTAAAGCAACCCTGATTCCTTAGCACCCAACCTCCATCTTCTACTATTTCTAGAAGCTCACGAGTCACAAAAAAGAGCATTAGTAGTAGCTAGATTTATGAAAATGGGCTCCTTCCTTGCTCAAGTCTTTCACAAAGCTCACAAAATGCGCAACGAAGTCCAAAGCCAAGCAATGCCAGCACCCACGAGATGATTCTGGGAGAAATCAGCTCACTCAAGCTCTAAAAACGTCACAGGCTCCAAAACCACCCAAAAGTTCATTTTTTTCCCTCAAAACCACTCAAAGCTTGGAAAAACCACTCTAGAGACTTCCAAAACCATCAAGAGGCTTCCACAAGGTTCAAATACCATCTGGGAAGCTCAAACAAGCACTCACAAGCTTTTGAAAAGATGCAAATGCCACCCACACAATTATATGGATGCAAAATGACCTCTCGGGCTTAGCTAGACCACCCACAAGCATCCGATAGACCACCCGGGTTCTGATACTAGTTGAGAGATCTCATCAACATAAGCGAAATGGAAGAGGGTGATAGAGAGGGAGAGCCAGAAGAGAGCCACACAAGTTTTGGTGGGTGCAAAACACCCTAATCTTCTATGTCATCCATATATATATATGCATTTGAGTATTGTAAAGCCGTCAGGGTTAAGGCACAGTGGCCTTTAACCCCCATAGTTTGGCTAGACTTCATATGGTCCCATATGATGCCCATATCTTGCATGTGGTTGGATGGGAGTATAGGTGTGTAGTGATAAGAGTGAGAGAATTAGAGTTGAGAGAGTTGTGTTATTTTTGTTATTTGATATTTGTTGTTTTCCTTAGATTAGTTAGATTTTAGGTTGCATTTCCTTTTGTAGGATAGGTTAGACTAGGTCGTTTTCGAGTTTCAGCCTCCTATGTGGCTTCCATGTTAAATTACATGGCACAGCAGAACAAAAACTGAACGAAGAATAGAGAGTACACAACAAACTGGAGAGGAACAAACTTTTCCTTCAATACTGATGTAGTACCGATGATGGCTCCGTCCACCCGTGCGCTCCCACAATGGAGCTTAGATGGTGATCTAGACAGATACTAGGTGAAGAGCTACTTGCTGGAAGATTTGATCTGCTGATCTGATACAATGGACTGGGGAGGTCGCCTCTTTATAGCTGTGAGGGTGATAGTTGGGTCAACATAGTCGGTGGAGTCGACCAGTCGACCTAGTCAGTGAAGTCGACAAGTCAACCTAGTCGGTGGAGCTAACTAGTCGTCCATGGAATATTCAAGGAATATTCCCTATACCATCGCCTCGGGGGCTCCCGCCCCCAAATCCCCACCAAGGGCAAGTCTTGGCAAATTATGTGCAGAGTTTTGGTCCCTATGGAACATTTCCATTTGATTGTTGGATGAGCGGATATGATCCTGATTTGGAGTTGCTTCCATTGGATAAGCACTCATGCTTTGAGGTGATCTTCCGCTTGTAGAGCAGCCACAAGCTCTTGGTACACCACCGTTGTGCATTGTAGTGGGACTTCATTGGTGTTGTATTCCATTGCCTCATTGTTGTGCACTAGCAATTGGAGTTCAATCTTGGAAATGATTATCTTTTGGGCTTGCATCTCATCCATTTTCTCTTTATATTTATGGTAGATGGATGTTTATGCCTCCTTAAGCTTTCTCATTTGCAAGGTGACCTACCTTGTTGAGGAATGACTTCAGTGGTATTGGACCATTGAAGACTTGTGCTTGTGAAGTGCTGGCCTCTTTAGTGGTAGCAACTTGGTCCTTTAAGATTCTGCAGTCCCTTGCAAGCTCTTCAATGCTGAATGTGCATATTACTAAAGACTTGCATGTCTTCAAGCTGTCTTGGCAATCCTAGAGCTCTTCTTCTTTGTGGATTAGAGTGAGCTTGTGCCAATGCCTCCGTCTGTTGAGCATGTGCGGAGATCAAGCAGTCATAGGAGGTCTATAGGATTGCCGTAGCTTGTACTGCTATTGTTAGTTTGGTGGAGGTTGGAGGTCACATCCCTCACTACCTTCTCTTGAGCTTGGAGAGCTTGGTTCATGCGCACTTCTTCAACCTCTTTCTCATCTATTTGTGCCCGAAGTGCCCTGACCTCTGTGGCGATTCCTTGGAATTAGTCTTCGATTGCTGTTGCAATCTGTCTTTCCAATTCTCGTGCATGTTCCTCCTTGGCCAAGCTAGTGAATAGTTCTGACATTTGGAGCATTTGGCTAGCTTGATGATGGAGAATGACAGACAGTGATGAGGACTAGCGATACTACTGATACAATTGGTGCCCATGTAGCCATCCTGATGATTTTGTAGTACTTGTTGGGGGTTGTTCTAATGGTAAGTCAATCACTTGGGTACAGTAGTCATACTATTGTTCTGGCACTAGCTCCCCTTGTGACTCATGGATTGCTGGCATGGCGTTGAAGGGCGATGTTGGTGCCATGTAGCCTTAGGCTCTGGGGCTGCTACGGTTGTTGGAGATATATTGGTTGCAATTGTGCACCGAGCTGTAGCATCTCGTGGGGCAATTCCTCAATTCTGACCTCCAAAATAGGCATTTCTTCGGAGGTATTTGCATTTGCCAATGTGATAGTAGGAGAAGTTGGTGACAACTCCCATGTTGGTGAGAAGGGAATGTCCAACTCCTCAATAGGTTTTAGTAACTGGAGCAAAGTCATTTCTTTTTCCTGTAGTTCTTTATTGATGATTACTGCCAATAAGTGTGGAATTTTACATTTTTGGCTTGATGAACCATCTAGTTTTTTTGTGAAGAAGATGACTAAGTGCTGGATCTAGTCTTGTTTTAGCTTCCTACTCAGCCAAACAAATGTGTGGAGTGGAAGGGATCGATTCTTGCTGCACTTAACCCTCAAGATTGTGGATAGGAATTGTGTTACTTCCTTGAGGCGAGGGTTAATGATGGTGCAAAGTAATATCCCATCCCTATGGAACTTTGTGCCCTTGGCAAGGAGAGGATGTACTTTGAGAAATTTAGCATCAGCGAGCCTTATAGGGTATTTTGCACCTTGTGTTGGGAGTGAGAAGGCCCTTTGAATGATTGTACTGTCGAGGATAATGTTGAGTGGGCTCTAATGTACAGTGATGGTGTCGTACTTGCCAACCTGTGCATTGTTGGAGTGGTAAGAATGAAGAAAGTCCCTGATGTATGTGGTCATTGTAGTACTGTCCTCCAAGGATTTTAGGCTCTCATACAAATTTCTTAAACTCCTTTACTCTAAGAAAGATGTTGTTGCATTGGAAAGAGCATAAGCCGATGTAGGTGGCCACACAAGTTCCAATGATTGGGCCCTGTGAATGGTTGTGTAGGCTGGTGGTGATTGGGGTGGCATTTGTTCTTCTTGGGTTTCCATGTCATGCAAAGAATCCTCCTCAGAGCTCTCACTCTGAATCACAAATGCCTATGGTCATTGTGGTTGAGAGGAGGTAGATGGCTACAAACTCTAGAGGGGGTCTCGTGGCTAAGGCGGTGGGCTCTGTCTTCCCATGCGTTCATGTACTACTATGCATAGGCTTGGTATTAAAAATTCTAGTGGGACCACAGCTTCAAGGCCGTACACCAATTGAAAAGGTGTATTCCTTGTACTGACCGTGAGTGTGATTCGGTATCGCCATAAGGTTGCATTGAGTTTCTTTGCCCAATCAGAACGTTGTGGTTCTACTACCTTGGTGAGGGTAATGCATAATATTTTGTGAGTGGATTTGGCCTGTCCATTCCCTTGGGGGTAGTAGGGTGTGCTTTTTCTATGGATTACCATAAAGCCAGACAAGAGTTCATGGATTAACTCATTGACAAAATGCGTGCCTCTATCCGACACAATTTTAATGGGGCATCCGAATCGAGTGATCACATTCTTATATAAGAATCTTACTGTGCTTCATCTGCCTTTCTGACTGCTTTAGCTTCAGCCCATTTGGTAAAGTAATCAGTGGCCACAATGATGTAGCGTGCCTCTATTTCCTTTACTATTGAATGGATGGGACCTACATAATCAATCCCCCACTTTTCAAATGGTTTTTGTGCAACAACTATTGTTAGGGGATTGAAGTCTTTGTGTTGGGGTTTAGTGGTCTGTTGGCATACATCACAACCTTTGACATGTTCATAGGCATCTCCCCAAAGTATTGGCAATACAGTAGTCTGCGAGGACTTTTCTTACTGTGGCTTCCCCTTGGAAGTGTCCTCTTGCAATGCCTTCATGGACTTCACTCAGGATTGGCATGATCTCATGAGGCATTACACATCTTCTTCAAACCTAGTCCTTGCCCATCTTGTATAGTGTCCCGCAATGAGTTGATAGGGTGCAACTTTTAAAATTAGTTTTTTGGCATCCACGGCTTTCATTTCAGGGGGTGGTATTAAGTACCCAATGATATCTACATACCAATCTGGAATAGCATCTATCCGAAATAGTGTGGCATTTGGCAAGTCATCTTCTACTCTAGTGGCCTCTTCTCCCGACTTGGACACGAGACATGTGATCGACAATGTAGTGTTGGGCACCTTTGCAAATCACTATTTTAAAGTTGAATTCTTGAAGCAAGAGGAGCCATCCAGTTATTCTTCCCACTGTACATGGATGGTTCACAAGATAAAGCAATGCTTGATGGTCGTTGTAGAAGACAAAATCATTTGCCAATAGATAGTGCCCAAATTTCTTAACACTATACACCATTGCTAGGGCTTCTCTTTCTGTGGTGGTATAGTTGATCTCCGCATCATTAACTTGTTGACTGGCAAAGTAGAATGGGTAGTCTTTCTTATGTTCACTAGGTTGACAAAGCACACTCCCAATTGCATACTTGGATCCATCAGTATGAACATGAAAATCAATATCCCAATTAGGAGATATAAGGATGGGTGCTGTGATTAGGCGCCACATTAAAAGCTCAAAGGCTTGGTCGCACTCTTCTACCCATACGAATTCCACTAATAATTTGTAAAGTGGTTTGGCTTTCATGGCATACCACAAGATAAATCTTCTATAATAGCCGGCATGTCCCATAAAGACCTGTACATCTTTGGAATTTGTAGAAGGAGGCAATTCCATGATGATTTTGATTTTGTCCATGTCAATTTTGCAATCCCATGTTGAGAAACGATGTGTCCCAAAACTACTCCATGGGTGACCATGAACTGGCATTTTGTGGGATTTAGGGAGATGCCATACTCCTTGCATTTGATAGTAATCCCTAATTGTGGCGGCATTCACATTCTTTAAGTTTACGTATATTCTTAGTTTTTTGTTGCATTTAGGCATGATGATGATGGGTGAAACCCAATCAGTGTGCTCTATCTCATAGATGAATCCGACATCTAAAAGTTTTTCTAGCTCATCTCATAAACCATGGCGCCATACTTTGGATTTGTTCAATAAGGTCCACATACCTTAGGGTGGGCACCTTCCCTTATAGGTATTGTGTGTACTGGCACTTCTGGTGAAATTCCTTTTATTTCCTTATATGACCATGCGAGGCAGTCTCGATATTCCATTAGGAGCACTTTGAGCTTGGTTTCATCTTCCTGTGTAAGCTGTTTCCCAATGAAAACCAATTTTTTCTTCCTCCCCTTCAAGGGCGAGCTTTATTGTTCAAGTTTTTGTCGGTCCCTCATATATTGGAGTTTCTCCAATGCTATCAATTTCTTGAACTTTAGATTCTCTTAGTGGTCTTGGCATTTCTATGGGTACACTACCACTTGTGTAATTCTTGAAGTACTCTAGCACTTCTCGAAGATCAGCCTCCGATGGTGTTAAACTAGCCTGACATGTGCTATGGAACCTGGGTGGCATAGTATCATTAACCAATTTGTTAGGCTCTTGGCAACTTTCTTTTTTTGAAGTCTCTTGATCGAGCTTCATCCGCATATGTGGCTTATATTTTCGAAACTTCTTACATTGGGAACTGTGGGGTAACTTTTCCACTCATGAGGTGTTTCCAAGTAAGGGTTCATTTGCTGTGCATACTCCTTCCGGTCCATGAAGGGACCATTCAAGAGGAGGTGGCTCAAATTTTGAGGGAGCTAGCTTTGCAAGATACAATTTGATGATCCTTGTTTGGACTCGATCGAATTCATTGAAGTGTTTGGCCTGGGATTTTCGGTGATTTTCTCCAGCTTTCTTGCGGGATCTTTTGCTATTATTCAACTTTAGAGGTTCAACTTTGGGAAGGTCGACCGCCATTAGGGCATGCAGAATGGCTAAGTCATTGTCGAAGACTTGATCTTCAATTTGAGGATTCTCAGCCTCAGTTTCAAGGTCCCAAGGAAAATCTGAGTCATTATTGGTATGGGTACCTTCTTCAAGTTCATTATCCCACTCGAGGTTAGCCATAAAGAATGGCACCTCTAGATCGATTGGTTCTTCATGTATGAGTGGAGGATCTATCTGCATGACCCTAGCATCTATCTGCGAGAAGATGGGGTCTAATGGATGGTAGTTGTTAATGGTTGCCAATGTTTGTATCTTGTGTATCACCCGGTATGGCATGCTATTACAGGGGAGCTGATTTGCTTGAGATCGTTGTGGAAGAGGTTTCATCCAACACTCTAGGCACAATTGGTTTTATTGCTCCTGTCCCCACATTCACTCTGACTGTAGTGTCACAATTTTGGATTGTCAATCTA